>NW_015505525.1:1659836-1669458 GCF_001515645.1 Sinocyclocheilus grahami
TCTGACTGAACCACCGACTGGGCGGGTCACATGAAGTGTGGCCTTTAAGGTCGGAGAAGATCCCCGCCTTTCAAGATGGGCTTGTCCAATGAGAGAGATGGAAATTCCGAGCGGGAGGTGGCAATTGCTGGAGGGTTTACGACTCTTTGTCTCTAAGCATGGTAATTTGCAAATGGACTTGAATCGAAATTACTAAAAGTTCTCAGGACCCTAATATATATTGCCTATGTACCAATATATAATATACACGCTTGTTTCGATCATAAGAAGGCGAATTCATAGATACTAAACACGGTATATGTAAGGTTATATGAATGAGTGGTTTATCGTAAGCATGAATAAAATAGTCTATAATACAACAGATTAATACAAAACAGCAATAATATACACAATGGCCTGAAGAATATGTGTGTTCATTCAAAGAAAGGTTTTCCTATGAATTAATTAGTAGCAAAGTCCATTTCTACTCTGCCTTTGTGCCTCTTGCTTCTGTGAAATGCAGCTGAGAGTCTCAGCTCACATTCCACAAGGTTGTAAATGTATCGGGTGTCCAGGTTACCATGAAACCAGGGGCCTGTTCGTGGGGTGTTACAGAGTATTTGTTAAATCTAGCTAACAAAATATATATTGTGTGTTTGGGTGGTCCAGACGCTACAGAGTCATTACCCATTACTCCAGTTAAGCAGGGTATTTGTTGTTGTTGTTTGCTTTGCTGTCAAAGTAGCTAATTTCAACCAAATATTACTGATTAATTACGATGCTTAACACTGAAAGTGTACACCAATTTTTGAGCCACGTGGATTTGGAATGCAGCTTCCAGAAGACAAAAATATTTTTTGATACAATCACACGGGTGTGATGTGCGGCACATCACTAGCTGCTAAATTCAAATCTGCGTTCACGCTTTGGTTGGTGCTGAGCCAGAGACAGACACGTTTTTACAGAGCTGCGCATTATAACCAATCACACATGATTCTGTTGTGCTTATGAATACAAGGACCAATCAGAGGCGTTCAGATGAGTCTTCACTGAAACACCGGAGTTTAGTTCACTGCGCTCGTTGCTGACTGAATTCTGCTCTCTGGCGAATTAATTCTCTCATCAGAAACAACGGAGTGCAGATATGCGTACGATGTAAGTAAGATATGCATTTCACAGTGTAAACAGCTTCAGTGATTAATGGGAGTTTTTTACTCGTGCCCCCTCAAAAATAATAAGTGCATGACGCCCCTGCCTGCACATGTTACAATTGTCGTATGTAGTGAAAAAATAAAATGTTTTCTCTACAAATGAGATGAAAAACATAAGCATGAAAAAACATGTCCCGAACAAAAACATGTTGACAATCTATTAATGTGATTTAGTCAAAAACTGAACATTCAATTTGTATGTTTTACAAATTGCATATGTCATTAGAGTAAAATAAGTTTTGCCATAGTAATGTTTTGCCATTTATGTGTAAATGAAAAACTATTAAAGGTAGCAGGGTGTAACGGAAGAGGTCTGGCGCAACAGGTTAGTATAAATCAAATAGGTTTATTGGGTCACAGAGAGTACTGGGGTAGGGTTCAGAGGATGTGATGGTGAGGGAATAGTTCGAAGGATAATGAGCGGGGTAATCCGGGTCTTTGGCTGTACAGGAGCTGGAATACAGGCAGGAGGAGCACACACCTCAGCGATCCGGGAACTAGGAGGAACAGGAGACACTTGGAGGAACACAGGAGGTAAGTAATGCAGGAAGTATTCAAATGGAAGTAGTAGCAAAGTCATTGAGTCCTCTACGTGTATACGAGACCGGACAGTGAGGGTGTCTGAGGTGTGTGCTTTTATGCAGGCTGGTAACGAGGTGCTTGATTGGTGACAGGTGCAGGTCCTCAGAGCTCAGGTGAGAGGGATTGTTGTGATGATTGGGAGGTGACTGAGTCTGGCCGATCTGTGACAGTACTCCCCACCCCCCTCCCGCGCCGTAACAATTCCACCGGGGAGGGGGGTGGGCGCCCTGGAGGCTGGTACAGGGTGGAGACCCGGGAGGCCTCCAGGGCGGAGCAGGAAGCTCAGGTTGCCATGGCGAAGCAGGGAACTCAAGAGGCCATGGCGGAGCAGGGGACTAGTGAGGCCGTGGCGGATCCTGGACCTCGGGCGGCCGTGGCGGAGCAGGGGACTCGTGAGGCCGTGGCGGAGCAGGGGACTCGTGAGGCCATGGCTGAGCAGGGGCCTCGGGCTGCCATGGCGGATCCTGGACCTCGGGCGGCCATGGCGGAGCAGGGGACTCGTGAAGCCATGGCAGAGCTGGGGACTCGGGAGGCAATGGCGGAGCAGGGGCCTCGGGCTGCCATGGCGGATCCTGGACCTCGGGCAGCCATGGCGAATGCTGGACTTCGGGAGGCCATGGCGGAGCTGGGGACTCGGGAGGCCATGGTGGATCCTCCGTGGAGGTAAGTAATGCAGGAAGTATTCAAATGGAAGTAGTAGCAAAGTCATTGAGTCCTCTACGTGTATACGAGACCAGACAGTGAGGGTGTCTGAGGTGTGTGCTTTTATGCAGGCTGGTAACGAGGTGCTTGATTGATGACAGGTGCAGGTGCTCAGAGCTCAGGTGAGAGGGATCGTTGTGATGATTGGGAGGTGACTGAGTCTGGCTGATCTGTGACACAGGGTCAAGCACCTAGTTTTTTTGAGGGGGCACCAGTGACATTTCTGCCACTTCTTTCTAACACTGTGAGTCATGATAGTCTAGTGGTGTAATTGTTTAGTATGCATGGGGGCCAGGATCAAATCCTGATATAATATGCATTTCCTTTTATAATGAAACAACTGAATTAGACTGCCAGTGATTGCCCTACATTTTCATGTATGGACAAAAAAGGAGAACCTTTTGATAATACTATAATGCCTTATTTCATAGGAAAAACCCAACCCTAATTGTAAATTTTATTTATAATAAAATGTAACTTAAAATGTCACTGTAATAATTACTGCAATGTCTTTCTGCCCAATTACATACTTTTGAAATATGAACTGAATTTGGCATTTGGCGAAATTCACCAACAGACAACAAATTTAGAGAACAATTAATTTTGTACAATAATTGTGTACAATAATAAATATTTTTTTCTGTTGGAAATTGACACAAAAATCAACTGGGGAAGATTCATAGTCCTCCTGTGTTCCTCAGAAGAAAGTAAGTTATACAGATTGAGTAAATAACAGAATTTTCATTTTTCTGTGAACTGTCCCTTTAAATAAATGAAAAGGAATATTTTTTCCATGTCTGATGAATTTGCTTGTGAAAGGCTGGAAACTGTGCCGGACACTTTCTTGTGGAACCATCAGTGTTATTATGACATAATTTCAGTGTGGATCCAGCATAATTAATTGCATCTAAATGGAATCAGGTGATTGGCTCAGAAAAACCTGTATGTGGATTTGAATGCCCCTGAGCAAAGACGGCAGCCAGTTGAGCAACTACCATTGAGATGAATGTGAAAACTAACAGATTGCATTCTCCAGGTATTAAGAGACCTCCTGCAAGACTAAAAACAGTATGTATTAGCAGTGTACAAAGAGCAGAACACATCAACAACAGCCTACCTTCCAACATACTATGTGGTCTACATGGTGCATTATGGGATAGAAGCCCAAGCTTCCTGTTCCTTTAGAACAGGTAATAATAGCATTTAAATGTTTGCATGCCGGCAAATGGACACTGGAGAAATCAACAAAAGCCTGTATATAAGCTTTGAGCCACCACAGTCTTCCCCTGTGATTGTGCATGTGTTTTAGGTTTAGGCCCTGCAGCAGCATCACACAACATAGCATATTAGAATTCCAATGACTGACTGACAGAGTTGTGACTGGGTCGCTTATAGTGGCACACGGATCAATGATATAAGGGTGTCCGCAATAAAAAAGGAAAAAGTATTTTAAAAGGAAGGGAAAATCTAGTTGATAACACATGCCAATTTCTTAAAAATGTACTCGTTGTATTCATGTTGGTTTTGTTAATGCTTGGAAGGTGAAGGTGGATCTAATCCATTTAACTTATTATACAAAACAGAAAACAAACCAACACAAGAACATGCAAACTACACTGAAACTGACACTCAATGTTACAGGTTTTCGTATGGTTTTTAAAAACTTTTATGCCATTTTCAGAAACGTTTATTGACTGATGCAGTATGACCATGAAGTGAAACAGTATAACATTTCCTTACACCATAGAATCTTATTCATTATATTAAAAATCAAATTAATAAAAGTCATTTTAAATTAATTAATTAAAATCAATAATTATTCATTCAAAAATATAATTAACTTGGGGTAGAGTAGCCTCACGTGACCTTTTATAGCCTGAAGTAATTCTGCCTTGTCATAAACATCACATTATTTGATATATGTCATGAGGGTCTGCAGGGGTCCTTCTCTCTACGACATAATTTCTCATTTTGTTTTGTTTTTCTGCATGTTTATTACACAACATGATTTTTGCTAGTCATGCCACATTCCAAAAATAAATACAGATTCGTTAAAATTTTGCTTATACTGTAGAAATAATATTAAAAGATTACACCTAAGGTTTTCTTCAGGAATCTCATTCTTTTTAATAATGTTTTTTTTTTGACAGTTAAATCAAAGAATGAACTTCATAGAATAGATGTATTCTATTCACTGTAACTATTAATTGCATTTGTAATGTATTTCTGAATAAATTAATAGACAGGACAAAAAACTGACCCAGATTCATGAACTGCATAATACATTATACATATTTTTACTTTTACCAAGTTGATGTCACTGAAGTGCACTGTGCCTTACAGTACTCTATAACTATATCCTTCTAGTGGTTAAACGCGGCTGAGCTGTAGATTATGGAGCTCCTTCACAGAATCCAGTGGACAGGGGATTACGAGAGAGCTGATCAAAGTAATGCTTTCAAATCGAATCCAAAGCACACGATTAAAGGTTATTACACATTCCCCTTCCCTCATCCACAAAATATCAGTTCTGCTGAGGATGTTTCTTCTGCCTTTTTTTTTGTCCCTTGCACTCCCAATTACTTAGTTTATTTCAGCATTATGCAAAACCATGTGTTCCAGCTTTATCTCCTCATTAAAAACAGAACAACAACAGAAATACAGATCATGCATACATATGCCCCTGTTGCCCCAGTGTCATTTCACAATAACGTTGCTCTCTTCCCGCCTCATTGGCTCGCCGTTGGGAATCTGTGTAAATTTGTTGTCTCCTCTTGCCCAATGGGGACGGATGGAATGTGGCAAATGTAAATGCACTGTTGTGGAGTTGAGTTGAGTCAAATGTCAAGCTCAGCTGCACTGCCACATGCTCTGTGAGTTTGCAGCATCTGTGCACATGGCACTCTGTGGATAATGTGACTATTCTAGCAACAGTGAGCACTGTGGGAGACAGGGAAACAGAAGTCACACAGAACCATGCACAATTTTAGACTGAAGAGAATAAAACACTGTGGGAAAGATGGGTTTAGAGACTGAAGCAAGAAAGTACACTCTTAAGAAAAATGGTTCTAAACAGTACCAGAAAAGGGTTCTTCGGCTTGTAACAATAGAATAACCCTTTTTAGTGCTAAATAGAACCTTTTTTATAGGATTCCATATAGAACCATGCTTTGAAAATGCTATATAGGACCTTATTGGTGTTATAAATAACCTTTCTAATAATAGTTTTTCATTAATATTAGTATGTTAATATCATTAATATTAGTATTATTTGTATATATTATTTATTAATATTGTTTTTTACCCCTCTATCTGCCTGGTCTTATAATATCTTGAAGTGTCTCTTAGGGGTTTACATAAAATCAACAACAATGTCAATTAGGTACTTTTTTATGACGAGAAATTGTATCAAAAATGACAGTGTTCTAACAACAGTTAATAGCAGAATACATTAATGAACGACAATGGACATTGAACATAAATAAATGCTTAAAGAAATAAAACAAAATAGAACATAAAATGGTGTATTGAAGACCAAGCTCCAGTGAAATATCTTCAAAATCCTCTTTGATGCCTTTAAGTTAATTATTATGTGTATTGTGGTGTGATTGAATGGCAGTTTCTCGCCATTGGACACTAATCCGATCAGCATTAAGTGTCTAAGCATACTTTTGAATTGGGTTGTTTCATGAGAAACAGCTCAAATCTTCTGACTCCAGTGACCCATAACACATTTCTTCGCCTTCTTCTATCCTAAAGGGTTTATCCCTTGATTGATTAACCAAGTCAGGCTACCATATCTGACCCCCCACATCTGAAGATCTCAAAGCACACAGAAGACTGATCCTGAAACTTCATCTTGAAACTGATCCAGCCACCCACCGCGCCCCCCCCCCCCCCCCCCCCCCCCCCATAAAATCTACTCCATATGCTGTACCGTTTTTTTTTATCCTCATATTAAAACAGTTAAAATGTTTATATCTAGTTCAAATGTTTACATACAGAAATCCTGACTGATAGCATGTAGTATAAATGAGAAAAGGAAACAAAACACTATCTGTACACACAAACACACTTCAGAAGAGTATAGACTGTTTAACCAGTGTAATGAGTCTGAACATTCACTCATAGGACAGAGGCAATTAAGAAGAGATTTAGTCCCCTTGAAAAAACCTTGTTAGTCTCATGAGCTGATTTTTATTCATGAGAGGCACTCTCAAATACAAATTCATCTGATCAAGAATTAATTTGATTCAAAAGCGGTTACAGGGTACTGCATTATGTTAAGCATATCAATTAAAACTCACTTGATCTTCATTTCAAACACTTTAATAAAGCTTCAACTTCAACAAATGTCTTTGATTCAGTTAAACATTTATTTATTTTTAACTGATTGTGTATATATTATTGATACATTGATGATGAGCAAAAGAGCTTGAAGAAGAATGTTTAAAAGACAGAGGGATTTCTCTCTCTCTCTCTCTCTTTCTCATTAGATTTGATGGATAATCGCTTTAGCTCTTATATTAGTGCTGTGCTGCTGAGTATGAGAGCTCCCCTCTGCACTTATCATTCACTGATGTGCCTGCATGTGTGTTTCATATCCGTTTCACTGCGCTGCAAATAACCATATTTTTTACTAGGCTAATGTCAACATTTGCCTTCTAGAAAATCAAAAGTGCTGAATAAATAAAGAGGGAGAGAGAAAAAGAGATGTAATCAAGAAAGTAATGTACTGACTGAGAGAAAGCGGTCTCTACATCACAAATCTCTTTGTGTGGGAAGTGTGGTACACTCTATTGAATATGAAGTGTGTCACAGCTATTTACCTGACCTCAACAGAGTTGAGCTTCTGTTACTATAGAGAGAGCAGATATGCTCTTGTCTAAAACAGTGGTTCTTTGATTTAAAAACAAAAAAAACAATAGTTATTGAAAGGGAAGAAAATAAATATGTTTTATGTTTACATCTTTATGACCTTTTTAGCATTTTAATTTAGATTAGAGGTTGGTTTATATATATATATATATATATATATATATATATATATAATAACTTACTGATTTAAATAATTTTAAGTTATCCTGTGCCCCCTTGGAAGTCTGCTGAGACCCCCTTGAGAAAGACTACTTTAAAGGGGTCATGAATTGAGAAAAATTCCTTTGATCTTTTGACATATAAGAGGCAAGCAGCAACCTTCCGGTCTCTCTCTGAAACCAACACGGAAGTGACTTAAACTGTAATTCGTCAACTGGCCGCTAGAGGCTGGCTGCAAAAGGGAGTCAATCCCATAGACTCCCCATGTTAAAATGCCCAAATTTACAGCAGAAAAAAAAATGTTTACAGCCTGGTTCAAAAAATTATTTTGGTCTATATAGCTAATTTTGCCCTTCATGACAACTGTGAGGGGGGTGAATTTTTTTATAGCTCATCTGTTTAAATTATATTAAGCCTTAAAGTTCTGCATAATTAAGGGCGTGGCCACTTGAGTGGCAGGTGGACACTCTATGACAGCGGTGGCGAACCCCAGTCCTGGAGAGTTCAGCTCCAACCCTAATTAAAACTTACCTGCCTGTAGCTTCCTAGTAACCGTTCAGACCTTGATTAGCTTGTTCAGGTGTGTTTGATTAGGGTTGAAGCAAAACTCTGTGAAGTAATAGTGTGGCTAAACACCACCTCTGCAGAAGAAGATCAACGCCTTCTTCTACATCACTGCCTGTTTAGCCCCGCCCACCGATTCGCGCACATAGTAGGTAAATGACAAGAGCGGCAAACGCAGGTCTATGCAAAAACCAAACGCTAAACTTTATTTGATGAACTTTATTAAGTGCCAAACCGCATGTGTACGAACTCGGTCAAGATTTTCCGAAAGATTGAAACTAAAAGACCTGTGCGGACTTTATTGGATCTGACAGATGTTGCGTAACACAAGCGTAAGTAACTGTTTTTTTTTACGTGGTCACTATTACTTGGCCTGTTAAACAGATCGTTTGATATAAGTATTCATTCATTTTAAAACTAAGTCACTGCAGTGTCCATCTGTGAAAGATGTAGCCTGTCAAACATACTGTACATTCACAACTGTCAATCATAACAGTGGGTGTTTACTTCCGAGTCTACAATCCGCCACGCCTGTTCAAACAAATAGCCTATTGCTTCTAAATTATGGTGTTTTTGATGAAAAAATCGTGATAACATTATTAGTGGAGCTCAGAGAACAGTACAAAATAAAAAACAAAGGCAGTTCATGACCCCTTTAAGTCCCCAATATGCTTCAAGCGAAATCAATAAACTGTGTGACATAATTTCAAACAAAATCAGGTCAAACAAAGTTCATTTGGAGTTTCTGGAAAAGTTTGCTCCAGCTGGTAAACACCTTTGAACAAATGCTGCGTTTAAGTTCTCCTGGAAAGTTGGTAAGTACGAGCTGGGCAGTCATGTTTACGATGCCAGGTGAGTTCAAATAATTTTTCGTTGGAGCAAGATGGCGCCATGGCGGTGTACTTTCTATTAATTAACTACACAAAAATACAGCAAGATTTTTCAACTCTACCTCTAGAAAATAAAGAACAAAGAATGTGCACCAGGTGTGTTTTGCTTTTATATGTTTTTAATTAAAGGGGTCATATGATGCTATTTTAAAAATCATTATTTTGTGTATTTGGTGCAACAGAATATGTTGACATGCTCTAATGTTCAAAAAACACATTCTTTTTCAAAATTATTGTAGGTCCTCTATGCCCCGCCTCTCTCAAACACTCGTTTTCAACAAAGCCCCCTCCTTTGACAAGCGCAATCTGCTCTGATTGGCCAGCTGACCCAGTGCATTGTGATTGGCCGAACACCGCAAGCACGCGTCGGAAATGTACCTTACCATAATCGCGAGCTTCAAGCTTTCAAAATAAATATCAAGACAGTTAATAATGTCGTTAGTTTTACCATCAGTTCAAGCCCGAAAGGGGAACAGAGTCGCGTGATGATGCAGTACACAAGCCTCGTTTAAGACAGCTAACGTGCTATGATTTCTGACAGGCAGTTCACTCTCCTGTGATGTGACCTTCCCTGTTCCCCTCACACACACACACAACGCGTTACTCTGCGCTGCGCAAAACTCCGCATTTGAACAGTCAATAGCAAATACTTAAACT
>NW_015505525.1:1669501-1680092 GCF_001515645.1 Sinocyclocheilus grahami
TTTGAACAGTCAGTAGCAAATACTTAAACTAATAACAAAACATACTTACAGTCACTGATTCAGAAGTGCCAGATTGTCATAGCAAAGTCGGAATTGACCCTTTTTAAAAAATCTTTTTAGAAATAACCTTTGTGCACAGCCAGCCTTGTACTCTTCTAGGTTCAAAAAACTGTCGTCCATAAAATGCGTTGCACAAATTCGAACATCTGGGTTGTGCTGTTCTGCTGTAAATAAATATTAACCAATGATCCCTAATTGCATCTACTTCCGGAAAGCCAAATAAAATGCTTTTGCTTTTGCCTAGAAACACACAGCGTCTCCCTGACATGGCTGCATCAACACTAACTGCGGTTACTGAAACCACGCCTTCTTTCTTTGCGTGCACATTTGGGCGCATTATGCTAATATTTCCACATATTGACGTAGATATGTGGGGGCGTATTAGAACGAGCCGTTATAGGTAGGTGTGGTTGACTCTGAACTTTTATAAAGAATATCTCTTTGGATTTGAGACTTTAGTCTTTGCAACTTTACAGATCTTCTTTATGCACCAAGAGCTTGTAAAACTCCAAAGAGAAAGGAAAACTTGAAATCGCATCATATGACCCCTTTAATTTATAATTAAACTATACTTTATCGTTACCTATTATTTTGTTATACTACAGTGCTATTATATTTTGTTGTAAATTTTAAAATTTTTTATAAATAAATAAAGCCTGCAAAGGTCACAGCTATATATCTAAGTTTTGTGATAATCTGCCAGGTTTTTCACTGACACGCCCCCAACTCATGAAGATCAGGGTTTAAAGAAAATCTAGAGCTAACCAATGGTATTTTTGACTTTGTGGTTGCGTTCATGTGCGTTGAGCTCGTAAATAGGATTTTTCCAACATGACTTGTGAACACACCATAAGTAATAGGCTATGTTACAGGTAGGTGTGCACTGGTCTCCGCCTTCTTTTACTCAGAAATCTTCTTTGGTTTACTTCCTGTGTTCCATCCGTCGAGGTCAGACATTTGTGAGTGAAAACAGTGAGTGAATGTTATTTTGAACTTCTTTACACCCCTAAGCACAGAACAAAACAAATAAAAAGCCAAATGTCATAAAAGTCAAGCTAGAAAACATTCAGAAAGTTGAACTGAACATGATATTCAGTTTTGCGGTTCTATACATAATGTAAAAGATGAGTTACCTTGGACTGTGCTCAGGGCTCGACAGATAATCAAACAAACTTCCACTGAATGAATTCTTTAGTTTGAGGTCATGAGTTTAAGTTTCTTTCTTTACTAGTTTTTGCAAGCTAGTAGATGACCTTTGCCCTGTTGCAAGCTTCAACATTAGAAAAATATCTAAGGATGATCATAGCAAAGTCGGAATTTACCCTTTTTTTTTAAATAGCCTTTGTGCACAGCCAGCCTTGTACTCTTCTAGGTTCAAAAAACTGTCGTCCATAAAATGCGTTGCACAAATTCGAACATCTGGGTTGTGCTGTTCTGCTGTAAATAAATATTAACCAATGATCCCTAATTGCATCTACTTCCGGAAAGCCAAATAAAATGCTTTTGCTTTTGCCTAGAAACACACAGCGTCTCCCTGACATGGCTGCATCAACACTAACTGCGGTTACTGAAACCACGCCTTCTTTCTTTGCGTGCACATTTGGGCGCATTATGCTAATATTTCCACATATTGACGTAGATATGTGGGGGCGTATTAGAACGAGCCGTTATAGGTAGGTGTGGCTGACTCTGAACTTTTATAAAGAATATCTCTTTGGATTTGAGACTTTAGTCTTTGCAACTTTACAGATCTTCTTTATGCACCAAGAGCTTGTAAAACTCCAAAGAGAAAGGAAAACTTGAAATCGCATCATATGACCCCTTTAATTTATAATTAAACTATACTTTATCGTTACCTATTATTTTGTTATACTACAGTGCTATTATATTTTGTTGTAAATTTTAAAATTTTTTATAAATAAATAAAGCCTGCAAAGGTCACAGCTATATATCTAAGTTTTGTGATAATCTGCCAGGTTTTTCACTGACACGCCCCCAACTCATGAAGATCAGGGTTTAAAGAAAATCTAGAGCTAACCAATGGTATTTTTGACTTTGTGGTTGCGTTCATGTGCGTTGAGCTCGTAAATAGGATTTTTCCAACATGACTTGTGAACACACCATAAGTAATAGGCTATGTTACAGGTAGGTGTGCACTGGTCTCCGCCTTCTTTTACTCAGAAATCTTCTTTGGTTTACTTCCTGTGTTCCATCCGTCGAGGTCAGACATTTGTGAGTGAAAACAGTGAGTGAATGTTATTTTGAACTTCTTTACACCCCTAAGCACAGAACAAAACAAATAAAAAGCCAAATGTCATAAAAGTCAAGCTAGAAAACATTCAGAAAGTTGAACTGAACATGATATTCAGTTTTGCGGTTCTATACATAATGTAAAAGATGAGTTACCTTGGACTGTGCTCAGGGCTCGACAGATAATCAAACAAACTTCCACTGAATGAATTCTTTAGTTTGAGGTCATGAGTTTAAGTTTCTTTCTTTACTAGTTTTTGCAAGCTAGTAGATGACCTTTGCCCTGTTGCAAGCTTCAACATTAGAAAAATATCTAAGGATGATGTCAACTAGGCTTTTCTTTATACTACATCAAGAATTGCTTGTGAGTCACAGCAATCCAACAATACTTTGTTTGTTTTTTGTTTTTTAATTAAAGTAGTACAGTTAGGTCTACATAAATTTCATAAATTTATTATGTTAAGGAACTGCAACCTATACACAGTCCCCCTATTTTCAGGGGCTAAAATGTAGTTGGTCACAAAAAAAGCATATAATAATAAATAAAATAGTAATTTTTAATATTTTGTTGAGATTTCTTTGCATGCAATTACTCCCTGTAGTCTGGAACCCATGGACATCAACAAAGACTTTGTTTCCTTTCTTTGTAATGCTTTGCCAGGCCTTTACTGCAGCTGTCCTCGGTTGTTTGTTTGTGGGTCCTTCTGCCTTTAGTTTCGTCTACAGCAAGTGAAACGCATGCTCGATCAGATTCTTTAACTTCAAAAACTCCTGGGTTGCTTTTGCAGTATGTTTTAGGTCATTGTCCACCTGTACTGTAAAGCACCATCCAATTAACTTTTCTGCATTTGGCTGAATCTGGGTACTTTCCGTACCCACTGTATATCCCTATACACTTCAGAATTCATCCAGCTGCTTCTGTCTTCTGTCAAATCATCACTAAACACAAGTGACCCACTGCCACTGGAAGCCAAGCATGCCCATGCCATCACACTGCCTCCGCCGTGTTTTACAGATGTTGCATGCTTTAGATTATAAACTGCATCAAGCCTTTTCCATACTTATTTATTCTCGTCATTCTGATTGATTTTAGTTTAATCTGTCCAAAGAATGCTTTTCAGAACTGGTCTATATTTTTCAGATGTTTTTTTTTTGTCCAAGTCTGATCTGGCCTTTCTATTCTTGAAGCTTATAAATAGTTTGCAACTTGTTGTGAAACCTCTGTATTTGCTCTCATGAAGTCTTCTCTTGATTGGAGACTTTGACATTGACACACCTAACTCCTATCCCTCCTGTCTTCCATGGACATCCAAAGCCTTTTAATGTTGCTTAACTCACAAGTGCATCCTTTTTTTTTTAATCAGAATGTAACAAACTGTTTATATATATTCCCAGTAATGGAAACGTTGACTGTACAGTATCAAGGCCAGATCTGACTGTAAGAAAAATCTATGGTGATGTTGAAACAGAGGTAAGAAAAAAACACTTTTGTACCAAAAGTAAAGAATATTTGAGGTTTTTGATATTAGCATCACTCGACATCACACGCCTTCGACCAAATCACAATGTTTACTTGAGGTAACACTCAAGAGTAGCATTAGAAAGTCCAATGGGATTCATCTGGTATGGGGCATTCTGGTACAGGCCAGTCGTCACAGATCAGTGCAGCATTATATAATTGAAAATGTTGAATCAGCCTCCCTAAGTCTCCTTGACTGACACATGAGGTCAGTGTGAAGCCCGTAGGTGGGGTTAGATTTAATTAGCATCTCTCTCTCATCCTCTGGAGTCACATCACTCATATTCACTCATTCAAAGCACTGATCAGCCTTTTTGTTTTGGACTGTGAACCATCTTGGAGTCAGCATCTGCCCGAAGAGATTGGCCTGTGTTCTTATTGCCTGTTCATTTCAGCTCAAACCAGCAACAGCCACCGAATCATGGAGTACATCTTACATCCTCCTTGATGTATGGAAGAATGTGTATTCAGGTGCAAATGGAACATGTTTACATGAGAGCAGATTAGCAATTTTTCTTAACCTTTACCATAACCATTTTGATTTGAAGCATTTAACTTTCAATTTTAATTTTTATTCTTTTTATGAGTTTTTATTCTCATTCTAATATTTTTTGTTAACTCGTTTTAAATTAAACAATTAAAATAATTAATAATTAAATCATTTAATTATTGATTAAATGATTTAATGATGTACAGTACCTGTACATACAAAAAAAACTGTCTATTGTAATATACCTGCACACACAATTGTCAATTTATATATTTTTATTCCTTATTTACTTTTTTACTATTTTTATTTTTATTATGTGTTTTTTGTTCTGTCACTGTCATTCTGTTGCACTGTGGAAGCTTCTGTCACGAAAACAAATTCCTCGTATGTGTAAACATACCTGGCAATAAAGCTCATTCTGATTCTGATTCTGATTTAAATAAAATCCAGTTTTGCAAAATGGCACATCAAAATAGGAGTTATTATTAAGAAATTAAAGTAATATAAATACAAGTTATGAGTATATACACCTTAAACATTTTTAGGTGGCAGATATTTTTACAAATCTTTTGAACGTAAAAATCATAAAAATCATTATTTTCGAGAGTCGCACCACATGACATTTTACCTTGTCATTAAAAGACTTATAAGATGTATTATAAGACTTGTTGACACACAGATTGATTGATTGATTGATTAATTGTTGTCATGTTGACAACAATCACATGGCGATTTCAAGCTGTGGAAATAGTGAAGTTTTTTTTTTGGAAGAAATAACAACAATAAAAGATTCTGCCAACGACTTTTTCAAGAAATGTGTTCCTTTGATAAGACTATTTTCTTCATTGTGATATCAAGGCAACTTTATCACTGTTCATATTTCTGACATTGTGTACATTAAAAAATTGAAATTAATTTTAATACATAATTTTAAAATGTGCTCATCATAGAAGAGGTGTATTCAATTCACTGTTCATTTCATTTTTAATGTTCAACAGATAAGAGAACTCCCAAATGCTCCCAGTAGCCCATGTTCATTCTCCAATGTTTCGGTGATGTCACTGCACAGTCTGTCCCTGTGTCTGTTTCATGGTTGTCTGATTTTGGGGGACAGATTGCATAACAAATACAGGCATGATGCACCATCCGGGTTTTTAATCGAGGAGCTTTTTGTAATCTCAAAGGCTTAGTTGATTAAACCAAGTCATCCTTGCCTCCAGAGTAGACTATTCAAACTGGCCCTACACCTACATTAACACACACACATTGCATGCACATAGCCTTTTCTCACCCAGTACCAGCTACTGTCTCTTCATGGCTTCAGCCTCAAGGGCAGAGAGGAATGAATGGCAAACAGAGAAAGATACCGAGAGAGGGGGAAGATTGGTTCAATCAAGCAAGATTCTTCAGAATCATGCACCAGAAAGGTCATTCTTCATTAAGACACAGCTGAGAGCTTGTAAATGAGTTGTTAAACAGAAAGAAACAAAGAAAGAAGGTGGGGTTTTAGATTAATACCATCCAAAAAGTGACTAGAACTTACATTAGAAAAGCTCACGAGTTTAACTGTATTAACATAACAATAAGCATAATGTTAAACAGTTGTGTGTAATACACAGAATAGTATTTTCTACCAAAAACAGAGTACACAGAAAAGAGCTAAATATTTCTCTAAATACAAATGTTACCTCTATTCCCTAAATATGTTCAAACTTTCACCTTGTTTTACTTGAAATCCTGTACATCCATTTAAAGGCATTCTGTGCCTTGCACTTTAATCAAAATAAACGGAACTGAGAGATCATTCACGGTACAATGACGCTCTCTAGTGGCAACTCAAACATTATTATCGTACAAACACAGCTAAATTGTGAATCATTTTGGGGAAAATCCTCAAGGATAAAAGAACCAGTAGGCTATACCTGAATGACTGGATCCAGTGACGTTGAGTACAGCAAATAGAGAGGTCCCTGCCCACAGCCCACCAATTCAAAAGGTATCCCAGCTAATTTATATGACTTTGTTGGCCTGTTCAAGACACCCTGAAGTATATTCTTGTCAGGTAGAATTCCATGCAGTGAAGATGATACTCTGTTCTAAGAGTTGGCAGAAGGGTCTTTCACAGTGTTGAAAGTGGCAGAAATGAAGCAACTGAAAGAATTGCTTACCCATTTTAAGATGTGAAGAGAAGGAATGTCCACTTTTGTTAGCTTCCAGAAGATTGTCCTGAAAAAAAAAAAGCAGAAAGGTAAGCCACAGCAGCGCGGTCACAGAAATGGGTATGATTTTTCAGAACACCTATCAGACAGTAAGAACAAATATGTCTGATATTTCAGAAGAAGAAAAACTCCAGTACATTTAACAAAACACTCTATAGCACACTACTGTCTCTCCACTAAATATCTCCATCAACAGAAGATTGATAGGCAGCTTTTAAGCCCTCCAAATAAATGGCACTTTATGTGCTTAATTAGCGACAACATACAGTACATCACATGTTAATATTACTAAAAGGGCATACTATGAACCTTCTTTAACAGGTTACATAGATATTTTACACACAGTTCTCTGCAGACTCAAAATTAATGCTTAAGCAAGTGAAGGCATGTGGATTAGCAAACTTTGGCTTCTCAATTCATTCCACAATGCACAATTTGCACTGAAACAGCAGTGTCTCCGTAGAAAGGCCAATTTCTCACTAGGTGCAAAAGCAGCACCCATGTTAGCATCCTTTTAATAGCATTCTAAAGTATGACCTTGCGTCTTACTAAATGTGCGGTGTGAGGCTTCATTTTTTGTCATTAATATTAATAATTAAATAATTAAAAATTAATAACAAAATCCTAATTTGGAGCCCAAAATAACACCATAGGTTACACAAGGGGGAGGCCTGCAACTCCTAGCAAGAATGATCACATCGTCACATATGACTTTCAGCAAAAATCTATATATGAGGGAATGCAGAGCAGAGGCACAACTGCACATTTGCAGGTTGTCTTGGCACCCCTGTATATTCTTATTTATAGTACTTTTAATTGATTTGCCTCAAAATTATTCATATTGGTGTATATTTAATATAAAATGGAAACATTATATGCCTATGTAAAATTCACTTTAAAGAAGTTTTTATTATTATTTTATTCATACAGATAATTCATGGAATGTGCCATGCTTAAAGGGATAGTTCACCCAAAAATGAAAATTCTGTCATTAATTACTCACCCTCATGTCGTTTCAAACCCGTAAGACCGTAAGATCCACGTGGCATAGCTGACACAGAACAGCATATGTTGTTTGCGTTCAGTGGATACTCTCCAAAATGGCGCCAGGGTGACGCGGATGACACAAATTGTTGAATAAAGTCATTTTTATTTTCTTTGCGCACAAAAAGTAATCTCGTAGCTTCGTAAAATTACGGTTGAACCCCTGATGTCACATGGATTATTTTAACGATGTCCTTACTACGTTTCTGGACCTTGATCGTGGTAATTACATTGCTGTCTATGCGAGAATCAGAGAGCTCTCAGAATTCATCAAAAATATCTTAATTTGTGTTCCGAAGATGAACGGAGGTCTTACGGGTTTGGAACGACATGAGGGTGAATAATTAATGACAGAATTTACAATTTTAGGTGAACTATCCCTTTAAGTGAAGATTTCTGACACCTGTTGGAAAATGACATGATATTCCCACTATAACCAGTAGATGGCAGCATATGATCCCTTATTGGCTCATTTGGCATTTCCACTCTTTAATATAGTCCTTTTAACGTGTTTTACTTTTGGATTTATGTGTAGGCATTATAAAATATAAACTATAAGATTTAAAAAGCACTACAAAAATTAAAGACAAAAGTTCAGCATTTTTCTGCACTGATGTATGAAGTAGTAATGTATCAGCTCTACATGAAGCACAATATTTTGAATTCAAAATGGCGATTTTCAGTGAAAGGTATAGTTTGCATCTATGTTAACAATCTCCTCAGTTTCTCTCGAATGTAAACCAAACGCCCATTCACACACATACTGCAACTATTTTGTTTTTCGAGCCATGGAGAATCGGAAATTAACTGATGGTGCACTTAGCCCTCTCAAGCAACAACGTTAATGTTGATTGACTTCATGACTTACAGTGAAAAAATGGATAGGTTAGGCTAAAAATTTAGTTTACTTTATTTTAATGCATTGTTCTTTTTCTGTCCTGCGCCCCTTTGCCTCCTCTATTCATTTCGGTCATGTGATTGTGTCTGTGAGCGTAATGACAAAGGGTGAGTTGTTGATGTACTTAATCATGTACTAAAATAAAATTACAAATCTGCAAATTACAGAAAGTTATAAAAGAAAGTTAAATAGGTACGGTTATTGTAAATAATAATAATAATAATAATAAATTAATTATTAAATTCATTTAAATTCATTTTTAAATGCATGCTTTTTATTATTAAAATTTAATTAAATCATTAAAACAGAAAACAAAAAAATTTAAACTGAAAACAGAATTTGGGGGAAAATGAATTTAATAATTTATTATTATTATTATTATTATTATTTACAATAACCATACCTATTTAACTTAATTGATCATTCATAAACTAAACACCGCTGTGTTGCTCGGAAATGCACAACAATTCTGCTATGGCTTTAAAGGTAATATGTTCTCTGCCAAATTGAGCAAAAACATATAATATTGTATTTAAAATATAGCACAATATCAACTTCTTATTTACTGATCTGTTGTATAAACTCACATTTAAACTTGTGATTTTCGGGACAAACAGCACTCGTGTAATACTGCTCTCCCTGCTCTCCTGGATTTATTGTGCTTTAAAGTCACTGCGCTTTGGCGATTTTAAGACCTGGGACAGTCTTGCGCACTTCCTGTCACATGCATGCACTCTCATATACATATATGGTCTGTAGAAAAGGTGTTTATGTGTTTGAACTGCTTTTGAGGACTGCACACTTGGCATTGCTCAAGAATCTGGCGATAGCCCATCTGTAGAGACCGGCATATGGTGTTGGAGTATGTTCGTCTAGAGGAAAGGCTGTTAAGGAAAAGTTCCGGGAAAGCCCTTATATGGAGATAATTTGGGCATGGTTATGCAAATAACTAACCTTGGGCATGTGGCCGCTCATTTAGAATACTCCACATTCACTAATATTAGAACATACAGTATGTAATATTGAAGGGTTAGAAGATATTAGAAGGTGCAGTAGCCTATGTAATATTGACAGTTTCTCCCACCCAACACTTGCTCAACGCTCACACAGGTTGCCATATACAACAAGGAACAAGCGCAACTGAAAAGGTTCGACAATAAGCCTTATAGTGTAAGTGTGATGAGTTGTTTTACTCATGTTTAATATTCCTCTGGTCATAGAGCTTTTCAGATGGATGCCGAGGCTTTTTTTTTAGGTTGGGTAGAATCTGCTATCTCTGACCCAATTCTTTTGCTGGCTTCAATGGCTGCAATACACTGCGTTTTTCACCAGCTGGCAACCCAGGGTGTCAAAATCCTATTGGTAAACTGGCAGTGAGCTGAATCACACAGACCAAAACAAAAACAGACAATCCGACTTGGAACACACATCTCAAAGCAGAATAACATCTCCAGTTACATTATGTTCAATGTCTCGTTCCCTCATCTCAGGGAACTGAGGTTACGTGAGTAACTGGATACGTTCCCTTTCGATTTCAGTCTCTCTACATTGTGTCATTAATGCTTTTTGGGAACAAATAAAATGTTACAGTGAGGGGTTTTGGCCAAACTAAGCATGTGAAGTTACACAATACATATGAATCGTGTCGTATAAGAGGGCAGCAAGAATACTGGCACCCTTGGTAAGCATGTCATCCAACCTACAGGACCTTGTTGAACCCACGCAAGCCCAGGGGGCCAAGTAGCTATAACTGCAGACCGGAGATCTCCAAAATGGGGCGTGAACTCCAAAAGTGGGCAGAACCTCCAAAATGGGGCAGGGTCTCCTTGCACAAAGACTTTCACCATTGGCTCTGGCTCCAGCCAATTGTTATTGACTTACATTTCAAAATAAAACTTTATAAATTAAACATTCTTTCTAGTTCATTTAAAATAAAATATGCTATATAAATAAATATTCTCTGTGAGAGCAGAGCCCAAAGCTTGTGGCCAGTGGTGTTTGGACTGGAGTTTGAACCTCTGCTTAATGATATAAACGGGAATCACCGACGAGCTCTCCTGCGAGCCGTCCCAGCGCAGGGGGAAATATTTCACTCTATCACTTTGTTCTAA
>NW_015505525.1:1680102-1681084 GCF_001515645.1 Sinocyclocheilus grahami
AAAAAAAAAAGCAGAAAGGTAAGCCACAGCAGCGCGGTCACAGAAATGGGTATGATTTTTCAGAACACCTATCAGACAGTAAGAACAAATATGTCTGATATTTCAGAAGAAGAAAAACTCCAGTACATTTAACAAAACACTCTATAGCACACTACTGTCTCTCCACTAAATATCTCCATCAACAGAAGATTGATAGGCAGCTTTTAAGCCCTCCAAATAAATGGCACTTTATGTGCTTAATTAGCGACAACATACAGTACATCACATGTTAATATTACTAAAAGGGCATACTATGAACCTTCTTTAACAGGTTACATAGATATTTTACACACAGTTCTCTGCAGACTCAAAATTAATGCTTAAGCAAGTGAAGGCATGTGGATTAGCAAACTTTGGCTTCTCAATTCATTCCACAATGCACAATTTGCACTGAAACAGCAGTGTCTCCGTAGAAAGGCCAATTTCTCACTAGGTGCAAAAGCAGCACCCATGTTAGCATCCTTTTAATAGCATTCTAAAGTATGACCTTGCGTCTTACTAAATGTGCGGTGTGAGGCTTCATTTTTTGTCATTAATATTAATAATTAAATAATTAAAAATTAATAACAAAATCCTAATTTGGAGCCCAAAATAACACCATAGGTTACACAAGGGGGAGGCCTGCAACTCCTAGCAAGAATGATCACATCGTCACATATGACTTTCAGCAAAAATCTATATATGAGGGAATGCAGAGCAGAGGCACAACTGCACATTTGCAGGTTGTCTTGGCACCCCTGTATATTCTTATTTATAGTACTTTTAATTGATTTGCCTCAAAATTATTCATATTGGTGTATATTTAATATAAAATGGAAACATTATATGCCTATGTAAAATTCACTTTAAAGAAGTTTTTATTATTATTTTATTCATACAGATAATTCATGGAATGTGCCATGCTTAAAGGGATAGTTCACCCAAAAATGAAAATTCTGTCATT
>NW_015505525.1:1681440-1699076 GCF_001515645.1 Sinocyclocheilus grahami
TAATTAATGACAGAATTTAAAATTTTAGGTGAACTATCCCTTTAAGTGAAGATTTCTGACACCTGTTGGAAAATTACATGATATTCCCACTATAACCAGTAGATGGCAGCATATGATCCCTTATTGGCTCATTTGGCATTTCCACTCTTTAATATAGTCCTTTTAACGTGTTTTACTTTTGGATTTATGTGTAGGCATTATAAAATATAAACTATAAGATTTAAAAAGCACTACAAAAATTAAAGACAAAAGTTCAGCATTTTTCTGCACTGATGTATGAAGTAGTAATGTATCAGCTCTACATGAAGCACAATATTTTGAATTCAAAATGGCGATTTTCAGTGAAAGGTATAGTTTGCATCTATGTTAAAAATCTCCTCAGTTTCTCTCGAATGTAAACCAAACGCCCATTCACACACATACTGCAACTATTTTGTTTTTCGAGCCATGGAGAATCGGAAATTAACTAATGGTGCACTTAGCCCTCTCAAGCAACAACGTTAATGTTGATTGACTTCATGACTTACAGTGAAAAAATGGATAGGTTAGGCTAAAAATTTTGTTTACTTTATTTTAATGCATTGTTCTTTTTCTGTCCTGCGCCCCTTTGCCTCCTCTATTAATTTCGGTTATGTGATTGTGTCTGTGAGCGTAATGACAAAGGGTGAGTTGTTGATGTACTTAATCATGTACTAAAATAAAATTACAAATCTGCAAATTACAGAAAGTTATAAAAGAAAGTTAAATAGGTACGGTTATTGTAAATAATAATAATAATAATAAATTAATTATTAAATTCATTTAAATTCATTTTTTAATGCATGCTTTTTATTATTAAAATTTAATTAAATCATTAAAACAGAAAACAAAAAAAATTAAAACTGAAAACAGAATTTGGGGGAAAATGAATTTAAATGAATTTAATAATTTATTATTATTATTATTATTTACAATAACCATACCTATTTAACTTAATTGATCATTCATAAACTAAACACCGCTGTGTTGCTCGGAAATGCACAACAATTCTGCTATGGCTTTAAAGGTAATATGTTCTCTGCCAAATTGAGCAAAAACATATAATATTGTATTTAAAATATAGCACAATATCAACTTCTTATTTACTGATCTGTTGTATAAACTCACATTTAAACTTGTGATGTTCGGGACAAACAGCACTCGTGTAATACTGCTCTCCCTGCTCTCCTGGATTTATTGTGCTTTAAAGTCACTGCGCTTTGGCGTTTTTAAGACCTGGGACAGTCTTGCGCACTTCCTGTCACATGCATGCACTCTCATATACATATATGGTCTGTAGAAAAGGTGTTTATGTGTTTGAACTGCTTTTGAGGACTGCACACTTGGCATTGCTCAAGAATCTGGCGATAGCCCGTCTGTAGAGACCGGCATATGGTGTTGGAGTATGTTCGTCTAGAGGAAAGGCTGTTAAGGAAAAGTTCCGGGAAAGCCCTTATATGGAGATAATTTGGGCATGGTTATGCAAATAACTAACCTTGGGCATGTGGCCGCTCATTTAGAATACTCCACATTCACTAATATTTGAACATACAGTATGTAATATTGAAGGGTTAGAAGATATTAGAAGGTGCAGTAGCCTATGTAATATTGACAGTTTCTCCCACCCAACACTTACTCAACGCTCACGCAGGTTGCCATATACAACAAGGAACAAGCGCAACTGACAAGGTTAGACAATAAGCCTGATAGTGTAAGTGTGATGAGTTGTTTTACTCATGTTTAATATTCCTCTGGTCATAGAGCTTTTCAGATGGATGCCGAGGCTTTTTTTTTAGGTTGGGTAGAATCTGCTATCTCTGACCCAATTCTTTTGCTGGCTTCAATGGCTGCAATACACTGCGTTTTTCACCAGCTGGCAACCCAGGGTGTCAAAATCCTATTGGTAAACTGGCAGTGAGCTGAATCACACAGACCAAAACAAAAACAGACAATCCGACTTGGAACACACATCTCAAAGCAGAATAACATCTCCAGTTACATTATGTTCAATGTCTCGTTCCCTCATCTCAGGGAACTGAGGTTACGTGAGTAACTGGATACGTTCCCTTTCAATTTCAGTCTCTCTACATTGTGTCATTAACGCTTTTTGGGAACAAATAAAATGTTACAGTGAGGGGTTTTGGCCAAACTAAGCATGTGAAGTTACACAATACATATGAATCGTGTCGTATAAGAGGGCAGCAAGAATACTGGCGCTCTTGGTAAGCATGTCATCTAACCTACAGGACCTTGTTGAACCCACGCAAGCCCAGGGGTTATAGAGTAGGCCTAGTATGTGGCTCGTGCTGTTATGTCGGCCACATCGTCGTCCGGTTGTATCATAATGAACGTTATGAGCTGACAGGGATGGCATTGAGGGGCAGAGCATCAGCACAGGGGTGAATACAACCTAGTGGAAACCAGGCGAATGGCTCAGGTAATAATTGGGTGGATGGTTGAGCTGCTCGCATGGATAATACATGTGATAATACATGTGAAGCAAGTGATGATACATCTAAGTTATCAAACCACACAAAACGTGTTGGGTGATGACCAACCTGCTACCAACAGATATGCTATTTGCCTAGGCCCAGGAGAAAGCCATTCCCCTAGTAGAGTGGGCTTGTACCCTAATAGGACATTCCACATTCCTAGAGTCATAAGCGAAGGCAATAGCATGGACAATCCAGTGTGAGTCTTTGCTTAGACACAGGCAGGTCTTTTGTGTGTCCGCCAAAGCATACAAATAGTTGTCCTGAGAAACTGAACTGTCTAGAGTGCTCAACATATATGTCTCAGGGTAAACGTCAAAAGCACTTTAGGTACATAACCCTTCCTAGGCTTTAAAGTGATCACCCGGCCCAAAATCAATGCATGAGTTGTCAATTGACAACGCCTGCAGGGCCCCAACTTGCTTAACCTATGCTAATGCGAACAGGAGCACAGTCTTGAGAGAGAGCGCATGCAAGCTGGCAGACTACAGTGGCTCGAACGGGGGTCCCGTGAGAGCATCCAACACAAGTGTCAAGTCCCAAGTGGGCAGAGTACAAGGGTGAGGGGGTTTTAGTCTCCTTGCTCCCTTTAACCCTCAGGGGTCTGTGGCGGTTTTGGGGCCCTGGAGAAGTTTTGAAATGCCCTGACATTTGTGCTTTTTTCAGCATTTTAAAGGGGTCATATAACCTGCTTTCTCTGTCGGCCTTACAGAGATCCTCTCTGAAACGCAAACCATTTCCCCGTAGAAATGCGGAATTTTTTGCTGCCGCCCATACCGCTGCTCTGAGTGTACGCGAGGAGAACTGAATGATTATACCGCGGGCAGAAAATAATAATGAAAAAAAAAGAAGTCACTTGAACAAGTTCCTTAGAACAGAAGCTTAAAGACAGCTACTAACTGTGGTGAGAACATAGCGCTACATCAACTATGACTGCTTTGGCCATAAACGGACGAAACCTTTGGCCATCGACTCATAACATGAACATATAGTCCTGGTCAAAAAAGAAGCCAAGAACGCACATATATGTGTGTGTACACACATATATAAACAGGAGGAAACAAAAAAAACTGATCAATCAGCCTGATGGAAAAATCTCCTTTTTCTCCACGAAGGCACGACCAGCTACAAAATAGGCAATTTTCCCTGCTTTCCATGCCTCATCTACTAGTGGCCACAACTTCAACCTGCTTTCTCTGTCGGCCTTACAGAGATCCTCTCTGAAACGCAAACCATTTCCCCGTAGAAATGCGGAATTTTTTGCTGCCGCCCATAACGCTGCTCTGAGTGTACTCTGAGATCCCTGCACTTTGGCGTTAAGACCTGGGACAGTCTTGCACACTTCCTGTCACGTGCACGCGCTCTCAAGTGGCCAAGATCGCAAGTGTGGGTATTTGGACAGGGTCCCAAGTGTGCAAGTCTGTCCCATGTCTTCAAAATGCCAAAGTGCAGTGCCCTTAATGGATCCTAAATCCACACTATCTCGAATACCGCTCCAGAGCGCTATTCAAGGCTACGTGTATCCCATCATGCATCATGTTCTGGAAATAAATCGTGAGATTTTCCAATGCAAGTTAAAAATTAATATAACAATTAGATATTACAAATAATTTGGTAGAAACACAGTGTTTTTACTTTTATTGGTGCAAAGAGGAGTTGTGGTGATATTTATTTTGTACAACATTTGCAACTGCTTTTTATTATTTAATTAGAAGCACCAAAAATTCAAATTATGTAATGTTATAGGGACTACTGAACAGACATTTAGAAGTTGATTTTAAAATGCAAAGTATTTAAAATTAAAATAAAGCTGTGTAAACCCTCGCATTTTTACAACACTACAAGTGTGTCCCATTAGGTAATGAAAAGGTCGACACACACTTGTGGTCTTCACACCCACTTGAAGACTTTGGCCAAATACAGGAAATACGTCATTGAAGTAATCAAGTGGTCAAGTGCAAACTGCAAAGACTGCAAGTGTGGGTATTTGGACAAAGCCGGCATCTGTCTTCAGGATCACTAGAAAGCAGGCATGTGTGTTTGATTAGGGTCAGAGCTAAACCCTGCAGGACAGTAACCCTCCAGGACCAAAAGTTGCCCAGTCTGCATTAAGCGCTGCCTTATATGGTTGGGAACCCCACCCATAATGTGTACGCTTGAATGCCATTGGCTAGTGTACACTGTCTTGATTCAATGAGGCTTGAGTAGTATTTTCAAGAAAAGTTTCCCCAAAAGCTTTAATGACACAATGTAGAGAGACCAAATTCGAAAGGGAACTAGTTGTAGCATTGTTTTTCAGAGAAACAAATGTTAACATTTTTCCTAAATCTCTGAAAACATATGGTATTTTTATGCAGTCAAAAAAAAAGAAAAAAAATTATTCACATACAGCACCTTTTGAAGCAAATTAATGCATGTATGTACATGTTGTGAATTAGAAAATTAAAAGTCCGAAAGTTTGTGTAAATACAAATAATTAGTTATTAGTGAATGACATCCATTGGCCATTTATATAGACGTTTTGGTATAATTTGATTCATGTAAACTCTTCGTTTATTGTGATTTTTGTTACATGTAATTTTTTATTTTTTGACATATTAGGCATACACATAAGAGTGAATGACTTCTGGAGGGGATGTAAATTCGTAGTAGTGAGTGGAAGTAGGCGGGTACTGAGCCTGTGGCTGTTCTCAGTTATTAGTGAATGACATCCATTGGCCATTTATATAGACGTTTTGGTATAATTTGATTCATGTAAACTCTTCGTTTATTGTGATTTTTGTTACATGTAATTTTTTATTTTTTGACATATTAGGCATACACATAAGAGTGAACTTGTGCATATTTTAAAGCATTAGCAAATTGTTCAAAACTATTGCCCTACTCAGTGTTCAAAACATGGTTACGGCCATGGTTAAACATTATAATGAATTAATTCTACAACTACAGCATGTTATATTAATCAATTCAATAATCAATTCAATCTTACCTGTCAAGTAAGAAAAACCATCTCTGGGTACCTTTTAAATCCTTTCAAATCTCAGAGTTCTTGCAATCAATGAAAAGCCAGGCCAAGATCGCCTTCGGTAAGCTAGAGTCACAGCTCTCATGGATGAGGTGGCACGCATGGGTGAATTAAGTCTAAATAAACTGTATTCAGCAACCACCTAGTGTAATGTCTAAATGAGAAGTTAAACTGTCAGTCAGTGATGTCATAGTTCCAGCATTGTTACGTCAAAAACAATACTGCACAAAAAGCAAATTACCCTTCTCGGTTTTGTTTATTTTCAACATACGCCTCCAAGCTTATGAATTCACATTAAATTTCTGCTAATTGTTGCCCCCATCAAAAAAGTGCCCAAAAATATTAGAACTAGAACTAAATAAGGTACATCAACAAAAGCTAAAAATAAATACTGATGTTTACAAAGAGCATAGTAGTTGTAGATTGATAAGGAGACAAAATAAAATAAATTAGACATTACAGTAATTCACAGTCAGACAGGCAGGCAGTTTGTGTAGCAAGTATCAAGGGATGGTATAGGTTTGGATTCTGTGCTCTGTATAGTAAGTGCATGAAGGGTTTTCCGAAACTGCTCATGGTTCAAGCTAAGTTGTCTGGCTCCTCTCAGGCTTTGGAGAGAGCCACAGCAGAGAAACGCACCTCCCCTTTCTCTCGCTCCATAAACTCACGGCACACCCTTGCCGCATCCTACAGAGAGATGAGGTCAGTTATTCAGTCATGGGAAGATGACTCATTGCTTTAAGATGCTCTAAATCTACTGTTCTGACTATAATGACAGTTTACAAGAGAACATGCTACAGTTGCCATTAACTACAAACACCCATATCTACTGTAGGAAAATGTGTGCTTACCATGACAAAGCTTTCTGGTTTTGTAGGTCCATGATTCACAGGTCCATCCATTCTGCCATCTGAGACAACAAAACACTCACTTTTTATTATAATAGACATTTAAGGAGTTTATATTTAAATGCAAGTCATTGGCACAGAAACAGACACTACACCCCAATTTATGTCATCCACTTACCCAGCTCATAAAGCTGACCATTTGCATTGACAAATGTAATGAAATGGAAGTTGACTTTGTCTGCCTCTGGCTGTTAGAATAAGAGATGGAGGAAAAAAAAAAAAACGAATTAACTTCGTCATTACTTCTAGTGTTTGTGTGTATGACATTATTGTCTTACCCGACACTGTCCTTCATCAGCAACTGCATCATGAGTTTCCTGGATGGTCTGAAAAAAATGGTAACTTAATTTTAAAAGCATTCAAAAGTTTGAATGCATTTATTTTAAACAACAAAAAATAAACATGGAAAATAAAAACAGAACAACAGTACCACCTATTGGTACCCTCTCTCTGTTGAATACTGCACAAAAAAAATTAAGTAGGCCTTTGAGTCACATGAACTTTGTAATATTTCTGAAGTTAATCTTTGTTTTTGGCAAAGATTATGTGGCAAATCACATGTTTAGTGTGGCTTTTAATGAACATATACAATACCTTATTTTGTTCAAGTTCTTTGGCTCTTTCTGCAGCAGACATCCCTGAGGTGGCTTCGAGAAACTTCTTCAGTGCAGAGTCACTGTCTATAGACAGGAGGCAAAAAAATACAACTAAGTGTTCGAATCATGAATCTGCCTCTCTCACCAATCTAAACTTATCCACCTTATTTTTCTCATAAGAGCGAGCACGACAATTACAAAGTTTAGTGTGTATGGCTTCCGGCACCATTTGCTTCCTGCTTTTTTTAGCTGTACAAAACAGCTAAATATATGATATTGCAAACTGGTGTCTCTTACCATATTATTTTAATGCATTAGCTTAATTATGAACACACTGTTTTGTAGTGCAAACAGTTTTACTGTTTACTGCACTTTATTCTTCTCATTATTTCCCAACAGTGGCAAAATCTCACATTTATAGAAAACAGCTTACTTCCGTATTGAAAAATAAGGTGCATTGTCAATTTGTAACTCTGTATTTCAACTGTAGTGATGCATATGTAAATTGTTGCAGTCTGGATTAAAATGGCTAAGGAGTCTAAATGTTTTTGAATTGATTTAGCAAGTCAAATTATGCAAAGATAAATTTAATTAATATCCATTCTTTTTTAAATTGACAAAGCCATCAGCTCTACTCAGCATCAGTAAACATCTTGTGTATGAGTGAAAGTTTATGGCACATGTTTTCACTGACCAAAATCAATACTGTCCTGGTTGTTGGCCACGGCATGTACCAAGCCCACAGTTCCACAAGAGTTGACCACAGTTTGTTTCAGGAAATATACACTTTTAGAGTCGTCAACAGACTGTTTGGAACGAAAGTCCTCATGCTAAAACAAAGAAGAAAGATGTGGGTTAAAGTTATACAATTAATATGGTGCATTATGCGAGTAAGAAAGCTATTGTAGAGATGCTCTAAATTCCAAATATTAATAATTACCAAAAGCCAACAATGGCTAATAAGAAATTTAAATTTGAATTTCTTAGCCATAATAAACTACACTTAGCGCATCTATAAGTTTTTCACGTATCGATTCCTCACGTGAGAGAGAGGACCACGCCCGCGTTTACTGTAATGCTTTGCGTGCGTCTGCGTGCGTGCGTACGTCTGTACGTACCTGTTGCGTTAAAGGGAAGAGCAGCATCATGGCACAGCAGGGTGAGGGCACCCCTGACAAAGACTCATCTTCCAGACCCAAAACATCCACAAAACGCCAACTCGAGCCCACACCCAACTTACTTAACACCTACACAGAAAAGGGGTTTACGAAAATCACATTATTCGAGACCCGATATCTATTCAAATGAAACAAAATCAATGTCTGATAGGCTATAGCCTACTCCCAGATTGAAATGACCTTCGGCTATATTATAAACGGCTAATATATTAATTGTGGTATTATGCAAAATTACAAATTGTTGCGTTTAGCATGCATATAAAAATGCTGCGTGTTATTGTGCATAGCAGGTGATGCTGTGTGTAAGCCCACGCCCTTTCATTTCAGATTGGGGTCAGTCCCAGACGCCACAGACCTGTCCAGCAGACAGTCTCACCATCACCTCATCTTATGACTCAGCGAACGTACCTTATTCAGCATCTGAAACCAATACAAGAGCACAAATATGTCGGTCATGATCAGTCAAGAGAAAGCGAAATCATGTACAACACACAAATCAGCTAGCGAGGCTAAATCACGATAAAGCGTTAAACCTCGGGGTTTATTTCCATAGGTTTCCACTCCATGATTGCAGACGGTCTTGAGTGTCACTCCTCAGAGTTCAGAAAGGCGCCGCCCGAGAAAACACAAACCAGACTGAAGGAGCACGAGGATCATATATGCGACCGGTCGTATTCCATTTACGCAGAACGGAGGGGTGTCCGCCCAGATACACGAGCTATTTATGAACTACTGACACACACATTCACCCTGCTAGTGACATTTTTCTGTATATTTAGTGTGTCGGAAAAAGTCCACGTAAAACGGAAGAGAGAGAAATGGGGAAAGTTGGTTTCTCCTGCAAAGATTCTCCAGCAATAGACCGGTCCGCCATCGACCGATTCTGGAAGCTACCAGAGTTCTCCAGCTCAGATGAATCATTTGATTAAAATAAAAAAAATCTGTGACATTTTACATTAGATTGTATGGACAACGTATGAATTAAGAGCACTTAATGACTCTAAGCTACATAAAGAATTTAAGGACAAAATTAAACTTGACCCAACTCACATAACACTTTACTTTGACCTGAGTGGTTCTGTTGAAATAACAGCTGATGACTTGCACTTTTTAATATCTTTTAAATAAGTCCAATTTAAGTGGATTTACTGTCACTCCCGTTTCTGTGTTTGTGAAACCAGTTTACACACTCAAATGCATATTGATTACCATAATTTGATTATTAGATACATTTTTGAAGAATATATCCTGCTGACTCTTTATCATGAAAGAGAATGAGGATTGAATGACTAACAAATGACCAAAAAAAAAAAAAACATTCTGAAACAACTGATTCACCGTCATTATTCACTGAAAATCTCGACATCTGGCTAGAAAGGTTGGAATGATTCTGAGGGCACACAACAATTTTTCAATTGTATTTTTAAAATGTACAGGGCTATTACAGTTAGGAACTATTTACAGTACTGGAACAGCACTATACAATATGAATAATTTATTTACAAATCAGATCTCTTGGGTTCAATTCACTGACCCACTGATCCATTATTAATAATTAGGAAACAGTTAGCCTAACTAAAAAATGAAAATTTGCTGGGAAAATTACTCACCCTTAGGCCATTTAAGATGTAGATGTTTGTTTCAGATGATTGAGAAAAGATTTGCAGAAATTTAGCATTACAAACCTGCTCACCACTGCATAACCTGCAGTTGAATGGGTGCAGTCAGAATGAGAGTTCAAACATCACAACATCAAACATGTGATAAAAACATCACAATAGCTCACAAGTATACGTGACAGTCCATCAATTAACATCATTTGGAATGGAAAGCTGTGCATTTGTAAGATATAAATCCATCATTAAGGTGTTTTAGCTTTAAACCGTCTCTTCTAGCCAAAATACCAGTCCATAATCTATAATAACGCTTCCTCCAGTGAAAAAAAAAAAACTATCCCGTTGTCAAAATCTACTGACACATTTGTTTAAAACTGTTGGGACTGTTTTTACTTGTTCTTTTCATATTTCTCTCCTGACTCCTGAAAGTAATATTAATAATAATTTGTTACATTTATATGGTACTTCTCTGAGTACTCAAAGCACTTTACATGGAAGGGGGAAATCTCCTCAACCACCACCACTGTGCAGCATCCACCTGGATGATGCAACGGCAGCCATATTGCACCAGAACGCCCATGGTGGAGAGGAGAAGGAGTGAAGAAGCCAATCAGTATATGGGGAAGATTGGGAGACCATGATGATGGACAGAGGCCAATGGGCGAATTTGACCAGGATGCCAGGGTTACACCCCTACTAGTTTTACCAGGAGGTCTTCCATCCAGGTACTGAACCCTGCTTAGCTTCAGTGGGCAACCAGTCTATGGGCTATAGGGTGATATGACAGCCAAATAATATTATGGACATACATGGACTCATCTTTTATCCAGAAGCAATGGTTTGAAGTTAAAACATCTTAATGATGAATTTGTTTATTATAAGCACACAGCTTTTTGATTCACTATGTTAATTGATGGACTGGAGTCATGTGGGTTACTTGTGGATTATTGTAATGATTTATCAACAGTTTGAACTCTCATTTTGATGGCACCCATTCACTGCAGAGGATCCACTGATGAGCAAGCAATGTGGTGATAAATTTCTCCAGATCACATCTCACAACTCACACCTAGGATGGTCTGAGCTTAAGTAAATTTTCATCAAGTGTTCATATTTGGGTGAAAACTTTAACAGTTTAATCACATAAAGCTATATTGGATTCATAAGACTTGAAATGTAGGCTACTGCATAGATCAGATCAAGCAATAGTGTCAAGCAATAAAGGTTCCAGGTGAATAAACAGTACATGTGCACACTGTACTGAAATTATAGACAATTTCACCTAAAATGTTGTGGTCGTAAAGACAAGAGTATGGCTTTTTATATATTCACCAGCTACCTATGGGAAACTGTATTCTTAATTTCATGCTAAGTCTTAGAACATAATGCAGTTCAATTGTGTTTGGGCTTGAAATTTGGTCGGCAAGTCTTGCATACATTCATGTACAAATGATCAATGGTAGCCTATACTTCCAAAAAAGATTTGTATAATGTGACACCCATCTTTGTGTTTGATTAGACTTAACATGTTGCTTGGCAAATAGTGTTTCTCCGTTTGTTTTATTAAACAGTGAGAGCACCTGCTGGAACAACCTGCATTGCACAAACCAGTCTCCGGATGGCAAAAGTTTACAATTTTGTGTAATAAATGCTTACATTCTGCAAAAAAAAAAAAAAGGTTCTCTGTATTCTTCTAAAATGCCTGGTCCTCAGATGTGATTCATTGCTTTCGTATGCACAGATTTGTTGAAATATAAGAAGAAAGCAGAAACACCACTACCCATAAGTCACAGCGACTGGTTTATTTGCCAGGGTAGCCTACTGTTGAGGGTGTGGCTCAACACATAGTCAAATGTAATCGCACTAGCGTATTTCATTCCTCTTTCCTCTTTCCTCTTTCGGTCTGTACTGCTGTCCTCTGCTCCTAAATTGAAACTCTTCTCTCGGTAAGTAAATAAAAACGGCACTTAAACACTAATCCTTAAACTTTTCGTACTTCTATTTCTATATCTATCATTTTATTCTCACATGCTTTATATTCACATTAATGTTTATTACGCCACTGTTATTTTTTCAATTTTTTTAGCTTCAAGCTTTGAAGTATTACGTGCATTCCAAAGATGGTAAGTTATTTGTTTATTGCTGTAATAAACGTCTATCATCATTTTAGCATGTATTAAGTTTTACCACGCCTTTATTTTTGCCGATATTTAATCTTCTATAGAGAATAATAGTATATGTTACATTTCCGACAGTTATGTGTCGACGCCCATAATAGCTGCGTAGGAAAAAACATTGCTTAAAGGGGCACAGAGCCATATAATCCGTTTCTCGTTTCGCTGTCAAACACTTCCTACAGAATAAAACTATGCTTCTTTATTAGCCAACAATATAAGCGGCACATGTTTCTGGAAACGATGGTAGCCTACTGTTTATAGCTATAACTATGTTTTATGGACTACAACTATATCAGAGAGAGTTTAAGTTTTCACAAACCAGCAGAAATGTTTAGAAAGAAACAAAATAGTTGTTTCTAAATGAGAGCAACGATGACTCATTCGCGTGGGCTAAACGACCCAAAGGGCGTTCCTGTCTGTCTCCATCTCAGTTTCTCCACTCTTGTACCCTCTCTCCTCCTAATTCCTCTACTTTACCCCTGTTCCGCTGAGTTAAAGTAAACTGATGGATCATTTCCGCTAACGTGGTGGATAATAATAATGTTTCATGAAGGACAAAGTCAGTAATGTTATGTTTTGATACTATTATACTACTATCAGCGTAAAACAGGCCTGTTTGAAATCACAGCTGCAGTTGCATTGTAAAATAAGTTAAAAGTTAAGTTATTTATGGTAAAATAAATACCTGGAAGACTGGAAAACACCCAGACACTTGTTGCTGTAGGTAAATTTAATATTGCTTTCATTTCCATATATTTGGATAAGTCAAATATGTTTGTTCACTCTATTGTATGGAAAGAGAGTAACATGACTCCAGCTGGCAGCTCACTGAGCCTTGAGTACTAGGACAAAAAAAAAAGTATATGTTTATGGAAGTAATTAGAATAATCTGCACCGTATGTTAAGATGTATCCAGCTTGTGGTGCAATGCCTTGCTTCTGTTTTGTCAAATATTTAATATAAATTAGCATTCGCTTCAGCTTCATTTAATGAATTGTCACCACGGCCAGTTTTGCAATCTGATCTGAAGCATATTTTGCTTATTTTGTGTAACATTAAAGATTAAATGATTTAAATAAATCAGTGTGTATGTTGCCATTATGCAAAAGCAGGAATCTGTTCTATTTGGAGCTAGATTTTGAATGGATGGCTGCAGATTCTTAGATATCCACAGAAAGCATTCAGGCTTGACTTATTCAACACATTCCTGTGGCTGAGATAATTACTTAGGCTTGAGACGAACAATACATTTCCTATCCCAAACAACAGAATGTTATTTAGTTTATCTAATAAAAAGCTGAGTAGTAATTGACAAGTAACAGCTGTATGGCACACAGCAGCTGATTTAGACTAGTTTGCAAACAATAGACAAGTTCACTTTGCTTATTGGACAATTTCTGGAGGCTTAACAGCTTCTGACATTTGACCTTATATAATAGCCTTGGCACATATGCCAAACTCAGAATCGCATTATAGCATACTACCCTTACTACTCCTGCCACAGAAAGATATGATAAAATAGTAAGAGTAATGCACTAATATTTCCGAATTCAGAAATATTGTATATGACTATGTCCAAAATCACATAGCTCTTTTGACTAAGTAATTACTTTGAAACTGCGCTCTAGTTCTATATAGTATGAATTTAATCCCAATGTAGCCTACTACATTATTTATGTTGTCATTGTCATGTGACCTACCAGCATCAGTTTTTTAATGAGGCCTTGCTGAGAGCTTTTGTCAAGTGGGAATTAACTGGTATAAGAACAAACCAGTGTGCCTGTGCCTTTTCCTGTGACTCCTTTGATCAGCAAACAGACACCAACAGAGTGTTTCTGCATTGAAGTTTATGAAATTGTATGAAAAATGTTAAAAAGTATGTGAGTTTCCCAAAAGATCAGCATGATCTTTTACTCTGTTCTCACAAGATTTTCAGTTACATCAGTTGGTAATTAAAGACCTTTTGTGGTGTCTTGCATAACTTTCTGAATTTGAGGGGATAGTAGTATCTCTTTTAAGTCACAAATATGATGCAGATAATAAGTAAATATGAACAATATTTGGAAAACAAAGTTTAATTGAATTTATATGTGGTATTGTATGAATTGTATGGTATGTCCACATCCAGTATTCTGGTATCATCCCCCGCCTCCCCAAAACACATATGCCACAGAAGATTTGTGCTAGTTGCTCAAAGTTTCCATGTGGAAAACTGCCGCATGTAGAAGTTAAATGCACATCTTCTTAAAGAGTCAGAGCACTGGCTGCAGAGGAAATGTGGGTGTGGTTGTGACTCATAGATGCATTACTTAAGTTCCTAAAGTTAAATATATACAAACCATAAAAAGAGAACATGAAACTAACACTTGATATTTGTAATTAGGCTGGTAGAGGCACAGTGAAGCCCCACAGTGGATTCAATGCTAATAATGATGCTGAAGTTCTCTACAAGGCCATGAAAGGATTCGGTGAGTTTGACAAACATATTAAATGTTCATTTTGACACATTCATTATCAGTAGACCTTCAAATGCATGTCTATGATTCAGCACCGTATTATATCGATAGAACCAGTATAACTGCAAATTATAATCTATAATGCTGTAAAATATCAGAGATCTTACACATTTAGTGTGACTTATTTATTATTATTTGGAGTATCAATGTTGCATATAGGTTCATTTGTATTTAGACGATAATTAGTGGGTTTTGCTTGTTTAAATAATTTAGTTAATTCTTATACATGAATAACCCAAAGATTGCATTTGGGTGTAGGAGATGGATATCGGTCTACTCATCATCAACATTAATTGATTTTTTTTTTTTTTACTCAGGCACGGATGAGGATGCCATTCTCCAGCTGTTGACAGCACGCAGTAATGCACAGCGCCAAGAAATCAAAGCTGCATACAAAACCCTGCATGGAAAGGTAATATCATCTGCATGAGTAATGCACTCTTAACACTGTTTAATTTGAATACATGCAGAACATTTCAAAGGTGCATACATTTTTTATTTTTTTCTTCATCTTCATCTCTGTTTAGGATTTAGTGGATGATTTGATGTCAGAGCTGGGTGGGAAGTTTGAGAGTCTGATAGTGACTCTGATGACTCCTCCCATCATGTATGAGGTCACATGTCTGCGGGATGCTATTAAGGTACAATAACTATAGGGCTGTCAATCATTTTTAAGACAAGAAAACTACTACTCACAATTGTTGTTGTTGTTTTTTTATTTTGTAAAAGTACTTGTAGTGAAATACACTTGACATTTTAATAGACAGATCAGTGTATATCTGAACATTTGCATTTTGTTGTCTTAGGGTGCAGGCACAGATGAGAAAGTGCTGGTTGAGATCTTGGCATCTAGGTCACCTAATGAAGTCAACCAGATCAAAAGTTTATACAAGCGAGGTAACTGTGTTTGTGTCGGTTGTGTACTATAAGTCTTTGACTTTGTATTCTCATTCTTAGTTCTTTGCTCTTGATGATGTCTATATATGTATTATAGAGCATAATGATGACCTGGAGGAAGATGTGACTGGTGACACTGGAGGTCATTTCAAGAGGATGCTAGTTGTTTTGCTACAAGTATGTAGTCTATTAACAATAAAAATGAAAATGCAAGATTTAAATCAACAATAATGTGTCTGTGCCTGTGTATGTGAGTAGTTCTTATAAAGTGAGACAGGAAATTTCAATCCACTCTAAATAGACCTAAGACTTAAGTGTGCATGTTTTGTCATTTATAGTATTACTGTTCAATCATTTGATATTATATGATTTCTCTATAGGCCAGCAGACAGCAGGGTATACAAGAGGACCTCATCCAAAGTGATGCCCAGGTAAGTATATGTGCCATCACATCAAGTCCAATGCAACTAAATAAAATACTTGTTTAAACTAAAGTGGCCATGTTGAGTTGGATTCAAAATGTTAATTCTCTGAAAAAAAATTTGGATGTGGAATAAAAAGTCCAGCATCTTTTGACTTTATGTAAAATGAGGTGAAATGCTGCCATCTAGTGCTTGTTGTGTGTAATATCAGTTTGTCAGTCTTTAAAAAGTTGAAAAACTGTTTGTGTTGGGTGTAGGCTCTGTTTGTCGCAGGAGAACAGAAGTATGGAACTGATGAAGGCCAGTTCATCACTATACTGGGAAACCGTAGTAACGCTCACCTTAGGAGAGGTTAGTGTGACACATGCATGTAGTAGGTAATGGAATTTGTATTTTTACTTTTATATATTCATTTGTTTCTGTTAATTTCTCTGCAGTGTTTGAGGAGTATAGAAGGCTCTCAGGGTATGAAATAGAGGAAAGCCTCCAGAGAGAGACATCAGGAACCCTCCAAGAAGTACTGCTGGCTGTGGGTAAGACACACACACACACACATAAACACAAACATACACACCTCTCTCAATCAAATATGGTTAATTCTTCAATCAAGTGCAAAACTGAATTTTCCTTATTTTACTTTTTATAATTTTATTATAGAGGGGAAGTTAAAAAGTATGGGTAGGGACTATGGACAAAATAGAGAAAAAAATTATATTAGGGAGGGAATAATTCTGCATATGCAGCAAACATGTCTTGGGTTTTCTCTATGTGTGTCTGTTTTGTTTCATAACACATTCTTTTCTCTGCCTCATCAGTGAAGTGTGCCCGCAGTGTGCCAGGGTATTTTGCTGATAGCCTTTACGGTGCCATGAAGGTGAATCTATGTTTTAATATTTAATAAATATATATATTTAGTATTTATCTCTTTGATTAGAAGATTTTCTGATCCAAAAAAGAAGGACTGCAAAGAACAAGTATTATTTTGATATCATCAAAATACAATACTTTTTTTTCTTAAGTTTTTCTTATTGTATTTTCCATTTTAATTTTAAAGATTTAGTAATTTTGTTGTGTGTTTTTGTCATTTTTATTATTAATGTTGTTGTTGTTGTTGGTCCAAAATGACTAATTTGATGCAATATCAGTAAAATCCAGTAAATGGCGGTAGGCTAAAGTGCGGTATATAAGAGTTATGCAATTCAGTCAGAATTAGAATGTGCTCAGTAATATCTTCAGGGTCGGATTTCCCTTTTATTGAGACATAGGCAAAAGAAATGTTTCGGTCCCCCTTGCCTATTAATATATAATATTACCACCCCAATATGTCAAATAAAAATTAATCATAATCCATGGAACTTGTTACAGTGTTGTTCTCTATCGCAGAATTCCATTGCTGATTACAAACATCATTTTACTTTAATGCTATTAACAGAGGCTTCAGCCTGTAATATGCAACCTAATGCAGTTATGAGAGGGAGAGAGAGAGAGAGATTAAGCGTGTGTGAATTAGTGCACCGCATAGTATGTAGAGTACTGCATGTTTGTCTTTCAACATTCTTCGGCAGCATGCATCTCTACCATCAGTGAATCTGTAAAAGTGTGCTTTTAATGGGGAATAAAAAGTAATTTCATGGGGCAAACATGGAAATAGTTTGTCTTTTTATCCTATTGTTTATTAGCTATATCTATTTGCTTAGTCAGTGTTTAGGCTATTTGGGTTTTTGGTTATTCTGCATTTTTCCGGATTATAAATCATATTTTTTATCATCTTAAACATGCTGCGATTTTTAT
>NW_015505525.1:1700919-1706830 GCF_001515645.1 Sinocyclocheilus grahami
TTATATATATATATATATATATATATATATATATATATATATATATATATATATATATATATATATATATAGCAATCAATGTGAAGTGCAAAGCGCACAAATTTGGATTGATGCATTTCCCACACACTGCTAGTTTCAGTTTGGCTTTATTTTAATTCAGTTTGGCTTGGAGTTTATAATAAATGTTGTTAGTAGTGAATGAGACTAATAGTGAATGAGACTATATTTTCTGATTCTTTTATAGTTATATTTTTCGTTCTTTGTTCTGTTATAAATAGTGCTAAATATAAAGGATTTCTTGTGGAGTGAGGGCAACGAAAATAAATGTTTCTAAGGCTTATAAAGTTTCATTTATTTTGTTAAATGATAAAATGTGACATACATTAATTGACTTATGTTGATATATGTTTTTTTTAAGCTCATAAAAAAAGAAGGTAGAGAAGGTACAAGAACAGAACTGCCATGTTATGTACAAGTATATATACAGTACAGTAGTTACTGAGTGTCAAATTAGAATAAATATATATATATATATATATATATATATATATATAAATAAAAAACCAAAGCTTCATGTCATGCATATACTGTGCGGCCCCTCACTTATATTCAAAAAACTTGATGTGGCCCTCAAGTCAAAAGGTTTGCCCACACCTGCTATATAGGTTTTATTAATTTGAGTTATTTTAGTACATCAAGTTAAACTAAATGAAAGAGAAATTAAAGAGTTTAATGTTTAAAAAATCTTTTTAATGATTTTAGTTTTAGTTAACTGTAATAACCCTGCAAAGAATTTACCTCTTGGTTTAATTTTACTTTCATCCTGCAGGGGGCAGGCACCGATGACCAGACATTGATCAGGATCATGGTTACCCGCAGTGAGGTGGACATGTTGGATATACGTGCTGAATTCCGCAAGAGGTTTGCTACCTCTCTACACAAAATGATTCAGGTATACTCATGCATACAGGTGTTAGTATTTAGCAATTAGTGCCTTACAAATTTTATTCTTTATCCACATCACCGAAACTGAATTTTCTCTCATCTTTGTCCTAAATTTATTTCCGTTACCACAGGGTGATACCTCGGGTGACTACCGTAAAGCCATGCTACTGCTGTGTGGCGGTGATGATGCATAAACCCTGCCACCCTCTCTGCCTGGGTCGGATCCCATGACTCCCATCTCTGGGGCAGGTCTATGGGACGAGGGCCTAGTCCCCTTCTGAACCCAATTCAGGACAAATTACAAAAACATGACATTCCAAATCAAAAGAAGGATCTCTTGTCCAGCTGTGAAGATGCTCTATATAGCACAGAATTACTTAATTCAAATAAGCAATAAGCACATTTTGGCATTCATATTTCATGAAATATTTAATCGATTTAGAGAAGAAAAATATTTTAGTATAAACTTCAAAAATATGAGACACCTTCTCTTTTTTATATTCAAACTCTTCTCTTGTTGTACTCTGTGAAGAAATATTTGATCTGCATTCAACAATTTTTCACTTATTTATTGTTTGTATACTTACTAACTTACTTAACATTTCAGTGTATAGCAATATAGTATAATAACCAGTCTTGTAATTGACATTGTTAGCAAGTTTGTTTTAAGCTAGATTTGTGGTAAAGGAAAAGTTAAAGGAAAGGTTCACTGAACTTTTGGTGTCAGTGGTTTGGAGAAAAAAAAGAAGGTTATTTCATCAATATTCCACTGTTAAAGTTAAACATACTGCCCATAATTGTTACACTGATATATAATTACACACAGCAAATAAAGATTAGCAAAACATTTGTCCTCTTTAAGGTTATCGATATTCTTTAAAAGCTGAAGAAAAGGTGCTACTACTAAAATGTTTTAATATGTCATTGCCATAATGTTCACAATAAACACTCATGAAATAAAAGCAAATAGACAGTCTCCTGTATGACTGATGACATCATGACAACTGAGCTGTTTTGTGCATTTGTTGTCATAAAGCAGTTCACCCTTTTTGCGTAATTTTGCTCACCAAACGTACACATTACCAGAACAGATTTATTAGAGTCGATGTGCCATCAAGTCGGCGTTAATAGCCTTGTGGGCAGTGTGCCCGCATACAGCACTGTTGTGCTACAGGCGTCTTGAGTTTGAATCCTGGCTCGAGAACCTTCCCTGATCTCTCCTCTCTCTCCCGCTTCACTTTCTGTCACTTCTGCACTGTCCTATACTAATAAAGTACAAAAAAAGTGTACCATCAGAATGATTTTGAAACTGATATTTAAAGTTTAAAAAAACACTGTAAGTTCTTTAGATGCTTTAAGTTCAAATAGGCTTTATAATTTCATATTGTTGGACGATGGTGGACAATTCAAATGTGAAAATGAAAATACTTAATTGCTTATTCAGTGACTTTTAGTGCGCTATAGGTCAGTATTGACCAAAGGGAGGCGCTGTAGTCAAAGAATGAACTGACAGAGCAACGTCTGAAATAAGGATAGAGTGAGCTGAGGCGGCGGGGTCGAGAACGGCGCACCCGGCATATGCGACGAATGAGCGGCAACCACATGTGACGGACCCCGGGCTGGACTCCGCTTTGTCCACGGTGAAAGTTGATGTATTCCCTCAGCGACCAGCACAGATCAGCTCTAGGCATGACGAAGCGGATATCGTCCTCTTTTGGAAGACCAAACAAAGTCGTTTCGCTTTCACAACGAAGCACACAGCACCTTCACGACATGGCTGCAGCGTCAACAATACTACAGCGAGAATAAAAGTTACGCCTTCTTTCTTTGCATGAACATTTGGGCGGCGTTATGCAAATCTTCCCACATAGTGAGGTAGATATGTGGGGGCGTGTTAGAATGAGCCATTTTAGGTAGGAGTGGCTGACTGAACTTTTATAAAGAATATCTCTTTGGATTTGAGACTTTAGTCTTTGCAACTTTACAGATCTTCGTTTCGCACCAAAAGCTTGTAACACTCCAAAGAGAAAGGAAAATTGAAATCGCATCATATGACCCCTTTAAGAAATATTACTTACCGGTTTGCGACTACATGTAGTTTGTTAGTGGTTTAAATATGAAATATGCTCTAATAATGGTCCTATTGTTTGGTGAAGTAAGGATCATAATGCTATATACTTTTCCTTTGGCAAGGTACTGTAAAATAAATTGGCAGGAAAATTGACACTCGGCTTGTAATTCTTCCTTGTATCACTATAGGCATATTGGAGAATGTACTCCAAGTGTAGACAAGCTTCATTCACAGCTTGTGATGTACATGTAATTCTTTAGTTCGGCTTGTGGATGTGTGCTTCAGAGTTTGTCAATTAAATAAGTTTAATAACAGTGGTGTAATGTAACGAAGTAATAATACTTCGTTACTGTAGGCTACTTAAGTATTTTTTGGGAGTATCTGTATTTACTTGAGATTTTATATTTCAGCCAAGTTTTACTTTTACTCCACTACATTTCCTAGTTAAAATGTATACGTTTACTTCGATACATTTCCCCGAAGCATATTCGTTACTTGCTACAAAATAGTCAGAAGTCAGAAGAACACGAACTGCAGGAAAGCAGGTTTGACGAATCAGTGGTCTGGCGTCTGCAACTTAGAATCCTAAAAACACCTTTGCTCATGTGCAAACGAGTGATTCATTTTCCACTCAAGTCGAGTCTGGTGTCTGCTATATACCTCTACGATAATATGGTAAGTGTTGTTGTAACGATGTGCGATCTGACATGAGTATATCACCAAATCACACACACACACAGAGTGCACGCACGTCATTTATCAGTCTATTAAAACTCAAAATTCAAGGTATTCTAAATTGTAGATAGCAAAAATGCTTCTGTATGCTTTTTATATTTATATAATTTAATATAGTTACCTTAAACTATATCACACAAAGAGTACCGTTTTTCTGCAGATATCAGCATAACAAATGTAATAATCATTTTATATAAGTTCAGTAAAGTTAGCAATAAGTGACTTACATTTTAGACATAATATTGCTTGTTTTTGCTAAAATTTTTTTGCAATGGTGTTTACTTGTTGAATGAATTAGCTTTTTGAACGATGCGGTTGAATAAATGATTCAGTGATTCACTCATTTACATATGCCTTGTCCAAATACCCACACTAGCAGTCTTGGCCACTTAAGTGCGCAAAACTGTCCCGGGTCTTCAAAACGCCAAAGTGCAGTGCCCTTAACGCACACTAAATACACACTATCTTGAATACCGCTCCGGAGCGCTATTCAAGGCTTAGTGTATCCCATCATGCATCATGTTTTGGAATAAATCGAAAGATTTTTGCAGAGATCTTGCGAGGGGTTACGGAAACTTTTCCAATGTAAGTTAAATATTAATATAATAATTAGATAGGCTATTATTACATATAATTTGGTAGGAAAACAGTGTTACGCGTTTTACTGGTGCAAAGATGCGTAGTGGTGATATTTATTTTGTAGCCTACAACATTTGCAACTGCTTTTCATCACTTAATTAGAAGCAGCTGCAACTTAAACTGTCATCTGTTATAGGCACTACTGAACAGATATTTAGAACTTGATTTTAAAATGCAAAGTTTTTAAAATTAAAATAAAGCTATGCAAACACCCAAAATACAAGACATACGTCATATAAGTAGTCAAGTGCAAAGACCGCAAGTGTGGATATTTGGACAAGAGGACAGTCAAATATTTTGTTTCTGAATGAATCAGCGGTTTGAACGAATCTGTTGAAGCTCAATGACTCACTCATTCGTCAGTGACTTGCTGTCACCTACTGGCGGTTTTAATTTTACATTTCGACAATTTTTTTCCATGTTTTAAAATCATTTCAAATAACAGAGTTCAACGTTTTATGTTAAAAACAAAACATTATTTATTCATCTGTAACTGCAGGTTCCATCCATGTCCCCTCTGAGATACATTAAACTGTGTAAATACATCTAAATATCACTTCAGATGCAGATTCCAGAAATTCCAGAAATGTTTTGAAACTGAAAGAAACTAAGTAGCCTACCGGAAGAAGTGCTTCTAATTCATACACTGCAGGTTGCATCCATGTCCCCTCTGAGATACATTAAACTGTGTAAATACATCTAAATATCACTTCAGATGCAGATTCCAGAAATTCCAGAAATGTTTTGAAACTGAAAGAAACTAAGTAGCCTACCGGAAGAAGTGCTTCTAATTCATACCCAAAAATGCTAAATGGAAGAAAGAGTTCAAACTAAACACAATCTTGCTACTCACGCTGTGTATGAACATTTTATATATATATATATATATTTATTTATTTATTTATTTATTTGCTTCTTTTCCATTTTGCATTTACTTGTACTTTTACTTTCAATACTTATGTACGTTTAAAATTTTAAAAATACTTTTCGTACTTAAGTACAATACATATCAAATACTTTAATACTTTTACTCAAGTAATATTCTAAATGGTGACTTCAACTTCTACCAAAGTCATTTTCTGGAAAGATATCTGTACTTTTACTTAAGTATGGCTTTCAGGTACTTTATACACCACTGCTTAATAGAGACTAGTTTTGATTATAGACCCTTATGTATGTCACTTCCACCCTCAGCCAATAGATAGGAGCAGATGTTATACCGATAGGTGACGTCATAGCAGGATATCGGCCAATCGGACTGTCTGAATTCAGGGGTGGGACTGTCAGGCCACCTCAGCCACACAAAGGAACAGTGAATGTTAAAGCCAGCCCACCAAACAATGCACACCTCCCATGTGTGTGAATGAATGAAAGCAAGGAAGCATTCCTGTCATGAAGAATTAAGCTTGTATGTTGGCAGTTTTAAGGTAATGACACAATATATGTAGTTATATTAAGTATTTGTGGAAACTTTGTGGATGATCCCATGCATCTGTTAGTTTGTGGGAAGGTAACCACCCC
>NW_015505525.1:1706840-1710260 GCF_001515645.1 Sinocyclocheilus grahami
CCCCCCCCCCCCCCCCCCCCATTAAGGAAATTGTATGACTTTGATCTCTTCTTCCGGCAACCCAGGTGCAACAGTAGTCATGTAAGAACATGATCTTTGAAAGAAAGAGATAGGTGACCACACACACACTCACACACATTCGCAAATATGTGTGTGCAAAGAATCTGCTCACTTCCAGTGAATACCTGGGTCTGTTTGAGCTGCAACTTGAATAGACTTTAACCTTCCCTTTACACACACACCCACCCACACACTAATGTCTGAACTGTTTTTGATACTATGAGAGGTTCACTGTGTTCCTGTCTAACTCTTCTTTTGGCTTAAAGAGATCATAGAGTTTATCCTAATGTTAAATGAGCTCATATATTAGGTACAGCTTTAAGATTCACCTCTATTCCTCTCAATTTCATTTCAGCCTAAATGGTGTGTGTGCAGTAATATGTGAAGGTTTTATCAGTAATACTGGAATTCATGGTCTCCCACTTAGTGCAATATAAAAAAAATCTTCCTTGTCCTTCCTTGTGTGGAGGACATAGACACTACTAACTTACCTTATACTGTAAGTTGCTTTGATGAAATTCATGCAAGTTGGATCATTTAAAATTTTTTCCTTGATTTTTGGTGTGATTTTGAATCCAGCCCTCAATGGGTTGATGATTTTGTTTCCATTGACCATTGTCACATCGTTTTAATCTCAATGAATTACACAATGTATTTAAGTAAAGATTTCCAAATATTATTTAACTTAATATTTATAATATTTTGTGTTATAATAACTTATAATATTTTGTTCACTGAGATCCAATTTGTGATTGGAGTGTTCCTTCATTTTGTAAAGAGTGAAAAATTTAAGGGGGTCTGAATACTTTCCGTACCCACTGTATGTGTATGTGTGTTTACACTCACACTACTGTTCAAAAGTTTGGGTCTGTAAAATAAAAGAAACTAATACTTTTGTTTGGCAAAGACACATTGAATTGATCCAAATTGACAAAAATAAGCACAAACATTTCAAATGTTGATAATAATAATAATAAATGTTCCTTGAGCACCAAATAAGTATGATTTCTGAAGAATCATATGACACTAAAGACTAAAGTAATAACTGCTGAAAATTCAACTTACAGGAATAAATTGCATTTTAAAATATATTCAGATACAATACAGGTATTGTCAGTTGTCATTATATTTCACATAATTATATTACAAATGTTATCGACAGAAAGATATATTAAAAATAGCATTTTCAAAATAGCAAGGTCCAAAAACCTGGTCTTGATGCATGATGACATAATCTTAAGCTTTGACCGCTTACTGTGTTGACGTTAAGTGTGTGTTGGAGTGCAATGTGGTGTGATCACACAAACTGTAATGTATAAATTGCACAATATAAATATTGTTTTGGGTGTGTGTAGGAAAGATAGAAAGAAAAACAGCAGTAACTGTTATCAGAGTATTTCTTACTGGCCATGGGCATGATATGATCCACAGTATCGGCCAATCAAAAATGTGCTCACGTGTTCTTGTGGATGTGTGGGCAAATTTTCATAAGATTTATTTCTACTTACAGTCATTCTAACAAGTAGTATAGACACTTGTTAATTTAATGTCAGCGTTATTCCTCATGTTTTTCCAGACATTTTTGGGTGAACTATTCCTTAAAGAATTCAATGTCAAATCAGTAGGAAGCAAATGTCTACAAGATGTATGTATGTGCTTTCCACTGATCCTCTTTCAAGCCAGTGCTGTAAACTTGTGTTGTTTATGCTTCCTGCTCATCATGTGCACATCTGCACCATCTGCTGTATTACACCTGTTCACACATGCTAAACCACCTTGAGGATTTATCACAGAATAGACATGTATGTTCAGCTTGTGTGTGTGTGTGCCTATGGGAAACTAAAATCAAAGAAAAAGTATTCTTGCTAAAGGAAATGTCATGGACGGTCATGTGACAGAGCAATTATTTGGCCTTTAGTTGAGAAGAATGAGTTTCATTATGGGTTTAGTTATATAATGTTAAGTTTTCCACACTTCAATGGGAATGGAACATTTCATGAGACCATTTGTAGGACAGAAAATGTGTGTGTGTGTGTGTGTGTGTGTGTGCAACATCTGGTGCACCTCACATATTAAACTTAACTTGTGCTTTTCTTTTCATCAGTTTCACATCCAGTCAGTCTTTGGAAATGTGATTATATGTGTTGTAAATCCTTGGCTATTGATTAGGGTGGACTGTTTCAGTTTGGTATGATTTTAATTTTTTATCTAAAGGGACAAGGTGTTTTAGAATAAAGGTACCATTCTAAAATCTGCAGTTTTAGAAATCATAGTTGGAAAGAAAAGAACATATAGCCTACCATTTTTACACTAATGCACTACAACTGTATGCAATAAGCCTGTGGTTGGGTGACAATATTTTATTGCATAGTTTTCTATGACAGCATGACAGCTTATACAGACTGTTATTATTTGTAATTACGTTTTCATGACAGTATAAAAAATTTTCGAACTGTAATTACCGAATAGCTTTAATCTCCTCTGTAAGTAACACAAAACATGACATATTAACCATAGACAGGGAGCCAAATTATGAATGCACAGTGACAAAGTATCTCCAAAAACAAATGTACACACATTACAAACCCTTGCCTTTTTGACCCCAAAGGATGATTTGTCACATGTGTTGATATGATGTCATATAAATGGAATGTATTAATTACCTCACAAATCATGGTCACATGATTATTGTCAAGGTTCCATTTGAGAACATACTTTATATGAAACCCATAACAGACATGTAGGTTTAATTCTCACTTTTATTTTTCATCATTAGTGTATTTCATTATTTCATTTTATAAATACAAGAAACAGTGCAAAACTTTATGCTATTAGATTTTCAAAACTCTTTATTATAAGCTATTTTCCTGATGGGAACCAAAAAAGTGTCCCCACAAGGTCAAAATGTACTGGTATTACTATATACTTATGGGTACATTTGATCCTCATAATGTTGGAAATACCAGGTACACACACACACTCACCTATAGGCTACTGCCAAGAATGCTGTTATAAAGGTAAAGTATCATGAGTTCCAGCGTCGATTCTCAGATTACTTCAGTCAACACACACACACACACACACACGTTTACACACACACACACTTCCATGTTTTATTGGGACTAGGCGTAATGGTTTTGTGCAAACTGTATTTTCTATCCCTTTACCTTAACCCTACCCCTAAACCTAACTTTCTGTATTTTTAGATTTAAAAAAAAAAAACATTTAATTCTGTGTGACTGTTTCCTCATGGGGATCCAAAAATGTCCCCACAAGGTTTAAAATGTATGGTATTACTATACTTGTTGGCTCATTTGCTCCCCATAACATAGGCAATACCTGGTAAACACACACACACAC
>NW_015505525.1:1710513-1762632 GCF_001515645.1 Sinocyclocheilus grahami
AGTCAACACACACACACACACACACACGTTTACACACACACACACTTCCATGTTTTATTGGGACTAGGCGTAATGGTTTTGTGCAAACTGTATTTTCTATCCCTTTACCTTAACCCTACCCCTAAACCTAACTTTCTGTATTTTTAGATTAAAAAAAAACATTTAATTCTGTGTGACTGTTTCCTCATGGGGATCCAAAAATGTCCCCACAAGGTTTAAAATGTATGGTATTACTATACTTGTTGGCTCATTTGCTCCCCATAACATAGGCAATACCTGGTAAACACACACACACACACACTGACAGAGAACGAGAGAGAGAGACCTGTTTGGAATCTGTGGTTACCTTATCTCTTCCGCTGCTCCACAGACAATGAAAGTTCATGTGTGTGTGTGTGTGTGTGTGTGTGTGTGCGTAGGGGAGGGTTTTTAGAATATTAGGATCTGACAACACAACATCCTCAAAAGCTTATCATGAACAGGACGTTTCGTGTGGTTAAAATTTGGATAAGGTTTATCACTTGTTTAGGCTGATTATATTTTTGTGTGATTTTTACTATATTATATAATTTTTAAATTCCCAAATGAAAATCCAAATAAAAAATGCTTTTTTTGTTAATCATCTCTGCCTCAAAGCTGCATTTTAGAAAACAAGCTTGTATTAAATGAAACATCGTGTGGTCATTTCACAAGAATGGGGCGTCTTTCAACACAGATACTTCAAAATATTTATTTTGCATGTCATAAATACAGTTACAATGCAGTGAGTCTTGTATTTTACAGTAGACTGACGAAAATAGGCTACATTTGCTGTGTAACAGCATCTGGATAATAAAACGAGATGCATGATGATGAAGGTGATAGTGAGGATGAAACATCATTAAATGTATTATTATGAGAAACACATGTACATATTTGCAAATTTAACTGTTAAAGCACAAAATTAAAAATGATTTAAAGGGCCTATATCTTCCCCCTTTTTAAAATCAAATTCATTGAAAGATATAAAACAACTGATTTATAGCCTAATAACCATAAAAGTAGCAACAAAAAGCCACTGGGGTCGTCGTACCCTAGGGGTCTATTTAAACTTTTCACTTCGAAATAAAAATAACTCCAAACATCTAAATTATGTATTTTTCCTACATCCCTCAAAATGCCCCTTTAATAAATAAATGAAAACATAATATTCAACATAATATAAATAGACATATCACTATTATCCGATTAAATGTCATCATTAAAAACTGTAAATGTGTCAAGAATAAATTTAGTGCCACTATGGTCAAGGCAAAAACTGCATTTTTGTGTTTACAATAAAAAACGCGATGCTTTACAACTTTAAAATCAGTAGTAGCCTATAGCAGTACCCACAAACGCACACATACACGTCGAGTAAAGCGCGCACGTTTAGCAGTCTCCGCTCTGGATTACAGTGAAGAGAAACGCGCAGAGACTTGCCCAGGAATCTCCGCACTTCTCTTTAGCTACCTCGCTGTGGTCAATGCGCTCCGTGCACTGTCGCTTAGTGTCCGGAGGCGTTGTGTTCGTGGCTATCGGCGTCTTCTCTGTCTTGGGGGGTTTCGCTTGGGACGTTTCGGAGAGTTTGAAATGCGCATCCAGCGGCGCGCGTTTACACATGCCCGCTCGGATCATTGCGCGCGGATCCGCGCAAAGTTTCTTCTGCTTTTTAACTGATCTGGCGATCTGTTTCCAATAGCCCTCGGGATTAGACCCATATTCGGTGCACGTCGCGGGCTTGGCAGTATATTTACAGGTGAATCCATCCCCGTTTCCAGGCTTACATGTAACAGTCATGGTGTACTTGTCCTCTCCGCGTGCCACCCACGAGCACTGCGCCTTGTCCTTGGTTGTGAACTTTGCTTTTTGTACGGAAATGTTATTATCACCTCGGTTCTCCTGCCTCCTTCCTTTCCTCCCCGCTCCCTTAATGCTTTCAGCAGTGAAGATGAGCTGTGAAAGACACGCGAGGAACAGCAGGAGCGCGAGAGTCCCACGGAGAGACATTTCCTTCAGAGACGCAACGATCTAAGAAATGTTAATTATGAGATTAAATAAGCCTACGATATTATGTCCTTTCTTACATTTTAGTATATATACGTACTTATAGTAAATAGGTCATATCTTTTTATAAGGTAAAAAATATATATCTCATATAGGACTTTAATTTTCAGCAAAAAGTTAATTGATCTTACCAATAAGAGTTGCGAGGACAGATGTTTGATGAGATTCCCTGACTAGTTAACGTCAAAATGAACTCACTCCTGGTATTTATGTCAAGTGACACACCCACTTACTACAGGACAATCAGATTCTTTCACACGAGAAAAGCCCTTTAATGAGCTCTTGCACACATGCAGGAATCCATTGCTTACGTCATTCATATATTTGCATGTGTTCATTTGGCTACATTTAAAAATGTTACTTTTTAGAGGGGACTTAACTAAAAGATAGGAATTGCATAGCTGCCATGTCCTTGGGTCTGAGGCTTTTTATCCCTTGAGTTTAAGTACCACAGGTTTTGTATTTCTTTTTGGAACTGATTGATCATAGGCTTCATTGGTCTGAGTTTATGCACCTCAGATTTTGAGTGAAATAAAAAGCATTTTTTGTGGATAATGTTGGCAATGTTCACCATAATGTTGAAAGAAGCCAAGATCGAATCCAATATTTGTTGTTAATATAACATAATGACAATCCTCTCTGGATCAAATTTGCCAGAACACAACATAAGGGTTATTAAAATATTAAAGTAGGTGCTGGTTCATGCTCAAAAACACTACATTTCATAAAAAAAAATGGATTATGGGCCCAGAACCCCTAAATTGAGAGCAAGGTTCTGCAACTGTAAAACGGATACAAACATATTGCATTTGGATGTTTGCCAATAATTTACAATTATATGAACTACAATAATAAAATACAGTAAATGATCATTGCCTGTAAATACAACAATTGCAGTTCACAATTGTAGTAATAATTAATTTGAGATTTTTGGCAGATGAGGAGACAGGTAGTAGCAAGAAGTAAGAGGGGGCAGCAAAAGTTTCTCATTCTTTCCAAAGTATGTATGGTATTGTGTTTATGGTATTTATTTTTTTATTTTTTATTTCTTCCAAACAGCTGGTCCCCTGGGGCCTCACAAGACCACAACCTGTTCCTGAATTCCATGTATGAGTCATGGTTAAGCATGCTCTATGGCTGCATATACTTAACACCATTATGCTTGTGTAATATGTCCTGGTATGTAAAAATATATGTTAAAGGGTCATTGTGAGTGGGCACTCATGTGATAGGGGTGAGGGGTCCCATGTGATTGTGTCTTTATGACCTAATTCTATAGCTTAACCCGCCACTCTACCCCGTCTCTCTTAATATCAGTTTAATGTGCTTTATTGATTATTTTGTTCATATTTCATTTGCACACACACAGTGTAAAATAAGTAATAGTACAACAACAGTAGTGCAATAAAAATCATGAAGTGTTAGTAACTTATGGAACGTTACCTGGAGTTTAATTAATTTAGGTCACTTTTGAAGGGGAGGGGGTTAGAAATGGGGTGCGGAGAGACAGAAAGCCGGACTGAGAGGGTTTAAAAATGTATTTGTATATGCATTAATGTTTTTACATTATTAAATATGAACTAAATTTGAAATAAAATAAATCATAATTTAACTGAAATATATATACGTATATATGCACACTGGAATTTTGTTTGAGTCATGAACAATGAGTCATCCATGAAAGTCCAATTTCCTTGTGCATCTTCATTACTTATTTACCAAGGGATCAAGAGATGAAGAGAAATTTTACAACCAAGCAATATTTTCTTTGTAGTTATAGCTACATCAGTGTTAGTTATCAGTAATGTATAATGATCTCTCATTATACATTATATATGATCTCTCACACATGCATTGATAAAGCCAAATGTGCATTAATGAATGCTGATGGTTTTTATTCATACTGAATTGATATTGAAAATATTGGTTTTTATTGATACTGTGCATGTGTCTGGTGGAGAAGCTCATGAGCTCATCTTGGAATTCCATCACAAAAATGGTTTGGTGCTTATTGATTTGGTGACCATTATTCCACTATGACCAATTTTACAGGAAGGGTCTGGGCTGAGTTAGCGGATATGAGATTCCAGGTTTTTGCAAATTTGCTTTATTAAAAAAATATATGGTTGGACTAATAATATTTTGATGGTGCTAAATGATATAGTATAATATAGTTAATGAATTAATGAGGCACTTGTGCCTCACTGAAAAGGCTGTGGGGAATTTAAGGCAGAAAATATTGTGCAACACTGACATAGAGCATGAGTTGTGTCTGGAGGGTGTGTTTGTGTTAGGCAGGTGTGTCAGCTTCCAGCTGTGCAACATATTCAAATCATAACATTTGGGATCTAAGGGATTTGAGCTCTTTGTAATATACATGCATTCTTCTTTCTTTTGGTTAAATGTTTGCTGAGAGCTTATGGAATATACTATAATAATAAAAAAGAAGCTGTCTATCATCATGGCAGTGTGACATTTAGAAATTCCAGTCTGTTTTTGTAGCTCTAGGGTTTAAGGTTTGGCTGATTAGCACAGCCCCATTAGCCCCTGCTAGCAGATGACTTAAAGGGATAGTCTACTCATAATTTACTCATGTCATTCCAAAATGTGTGCATATCTTTCTTCTGTTGAACCAAGCTGAACACAAAAGAAGATAGAAAGTTGATAACCAAACAGTTTTGGTTCTCCATTGACTTCCAGTGTATTTTTTGTCAATGCACCGAAATGTTTAGTGGCCAGCATTCTTCAAAATATCTTCTCTTGTGTTTCACAGAAGAAAGAAAGTCACACAGCTTTGGAACAATAAGAGTGAGCATAATGACAGAATTTTCTTTTTTGCATAGACTCTCCCTTTAACTATGTTATTTGGCATTAAAAGTATCTTTCTCCATTGACTGACATTCAAATTAGCAGTGTATTCTGACTAAATATAAATATACATTTTTACAAGCAAAATATAAGTTGCTAATGTTAAATTATAGTATAGGAGATGTTTTACCAGTGTCCGATTCTATTTTGAGGGCTTTTAAAATTGCTGCCTTATACTGGCCCTCCATTAAAAAAACATTAAATTCATATGGGTTTTGTAGCCAGTTAATCTGAGTCTTTTTAAATGACATGCATCATTGCCCCCTAGTGGTGTTGATGTGCTCTGACATGTCGAGTGAAACAAAAATCATACTAGTTGGGTTTGGAACTGCACTCCCACTATTTTTGTCATCTTCTAGAGAATTATGATCATTTTTAATGATTTTTGTTTATTAATATTTACTTGGAATCTTTGCTAATCAACCTATATCAGCTCAGAATTATTTTTTTTCCTGAAAAGAATTTAGTTGTAAATTAACATGCAAGTAGAACATGAGATTAAGAGTATTCTAAATGCTCAAACTCGGATTTATATGTAATTCTTGAGACTATTATTGTGAAAAATGTGTTCTAACACAATTATTGTTCTTGTGTGCATCACTGCATGTCTACTTAATTGCATTATCTACTTTAATATGAATACAAGCACAAAAAAAGTTTAAAAAATGATTTTTATTCAGACACGACACACAGAATTATGAAATGTTTTTTATTAAACAACATATTACAAATTTCTTTCTTTAATTCATGTTGTCTCTTAGCATGTACACTGACTCACACTAGAAAAACACACAAAATCACAAAAGTACAGTTATAACCACATTTCAGCATGCACACACACACACAAAGCCGCGGTCTCTGGAGAAAACACTTGGCCGGTGGTCAGACAAATCAAAATTTTCTGACACTACTAACCTACAAAGAGGAGAAAAGATTAAAATATGAGCAACAATGGATAGAAATAATACACTTCTATAACCAATTTTATTTTAGCTATTTTGGAAAAATGCGGAGGTGTAACATAAATATCCTGTTGAAATTTGGCAGGTGCTGGGTGTGGGTGTAAAGCAGTGGTTGATGATTCATTAAGTTAGCTTTCTGTTTACTTTCCACTGCATATATCACAACTTTTCATACTAAAAAGCATCTGAATTGTAGTCTTTCATGTGCTGAATACACACTACTAGTCTTGTACTAGTCCTCAAGCTAACAATTACAGCCAGGAGTCGGTTTTAAGTAAAATACCTGCAGTTTGTACATCAGAGGGATATAGTTCCTTCAAGCTAGTTTATTTACACTACAGTCAGATATAGTTAGTAGATCTTTCTTACACGAGTTAGTTTCCACAAACAATTCTACAAACACTGACTAGTTATTTACTATAAAATGATGTGCTTACCAGAGGTGGTGATTAATTAATTTTGGAACCAGCTTATGAAGTATGCGCAGATGCCCTTGAGACTCTTCCAGCAGTATTCATCTGCCATCTTGGTTGCTTGACTCTCGTCTGCCACAGTGGGTCTTGCTGTGATGGTCTTTACAGGTTTACGTGGTGGAACACTCTTGGTAATGCCAGGCTTGACTGGTTTGGAGGCTGGTTTGGCTGGTTGCTGAGGTTTAGGCTGCTGCTTTGAGCTTGGAGGTTTGGTAGGGGTAATGCTGGACTTGATCTGCTGCTGTTGCTTTTGCTGGTTTGGGGAAGCCTGGGTAGGTTTTGGGATGGAGATTTTGGGCCAAGAGGCATGGAACACCATCTGGACCTCATCTGAAGCAGAGCGGCACATCTGCGGTTTGTAGACCCGTGGTCCCTGGCATGCGTTGTGAAGCTTCCTCATGTTCCACATGATCTGTGTAAAATAATGCCGAGGGTTGTTGCTATATACTCTGCATAGGTTAGGTTTGCCCAGGAAGTCGCACCAGTACGACTTGCCCTTGCTCTTGCAGGAGACACGCAGCCTGGTGAAGTTGGTCTGGCCGGAGACCACCATGGAGCAGCTATCTTTTGCTTTGGTGTTGAAACGAATGGGCTCATCCCAGATGCTTCCTTTCTGCGGCTGCTGCTGTCGACTGTTTTGGGTGCTTTCGATGTGGTTGATGCCGTTCCCCTGGTTACTGCTGTTCTGAGCCTGAGCATTAGTGGCCCAAATAAAACAGACCAGAAGGAAAGCAGCACTGCATATGGTTCTCATGATGGAGGTGTAGAAGGGACTCAGCGAAGGTGTTGGAGGTGCAGGCTGGCTTTATAAATACAAGTCCCACAAAGGGGTCTTTGAGCAGGGCAGAGTGCATACATCCCTCCAGACTGGGGGGCCTCTATAGTCTCCAGTCTGGAGCTGCCTTAAAGAGCTAATTGTAGGAATATTTGGAGAAGTGTGTGTGTGTGTGTGTGTGTGTGTGTGTGTGGGTGCAGGCTGGCTTTATAAATACAAGTCCCACAAAGGGGTCTTTGAGCAGGGCAGAGTGCATACATCCCTCCAGACTGGGGGGCCTCTATAGTCTCCAGTCTGGAGCTGCCTTAAAGAGCTAATTGTAGGAATATTTGGAGAAGTGTGTGTGTGTGTGTGTGTGTGTGTGTGTGTGTGTGTGCGAGCAATTTAGTCTAGATGGGATTGGTGTGCAAGTAATTTTGAGAGTGTATGAGTGTGAAAAAAAGCACTGGCTAGTTTTGTCTGGCATGGTATTTGCAACCTAATCTCACAGGAAAACATAAGGTGCTGATTTTGTATGAATTTGTACGAAATCACATGATGAAATGGTACAAAATTTTGGGGGAAAAAAAGTATGAAGGTCCACCCCTAAACTTAACCATCGCTGGTATGTAAGCATATTGTATGAAAAGGTTCAAATAAGATCATATGAATTAATTCCAAACAAATTAGCCACCAAACTGTAAAATAGTTACAAGCTGCTATGAGATTGTGTTGATCTTTGTGTAGATGGTTTTGTGGTTCGTTTTCCTTGAGTGTGTGTTGATGGTTTGAGGTGAAGGACATGGGTGTGGTTACATTCATGGATCCTTCATGGTCTTCATAATATAATCATACATGCTAACATAAGTGGGCTATTGACTATTGATGTGAAAGACGTTTTAGTTTCAGGAGAAGAGACAAGGAGAGTAATTCACCTGGAACTCATTTATGTTTTGTTCATAAACGTCTGGTTTATGTGAAGTACTACATGTACTAGAATTTAGAATAAAAGAGTGCATAGAAAGAAAAGTTTTGTGCATATGTGTGTTGTTTTATAGAATACTGCCTTTATGCCATTATTCTGCATGTGAGTGTTCTAACAACCTTGTAGTAAATTAAAGACAAAATGTGAGATAACGGCAGTCAGAAGAGAGAACGATGTCAAATTTACCATCCCTCCCATAGACGCTGCATTAGAAACACCCTTGCATTAGTGTTAACTGTTTTGTTTTTTTTGTAATTTGATGCAAAGGTGATATAATACAAAGATTAGTGTTATAAATGTACATAAATTTTTTTTAGAGGATTTACTTCTCTTTTTTTAATTATAGATCAGTGGTCCATAACCAGTCAGTGGTTGAGTTGGATTAGAACTCGTCACTTCCGCACTCAATGTGTACCTGTAATAGTGACGAAACGGAAGTCGTTATCCGCGCTGTTATGTCTATGACGAAAACATAAAACATTTACATTATACAGTAGAGGGCTTTCAAAAGCGATGGATTCAGTACTTCTGCAGGGAGAAGCCGTAGGTTATATTCAAAGTTTGGAGAAGATGTCATTGCGCAATATCGGAAGCCCAAGGTACGGGCATATCTAAAAAAGGACAGGTGTTGTGCCGAATTCTGCACCCCTGCCAGATTATGCACCCCCTCATTGAAGTCGCTACCTGATTGCCTAATCCCAACCCCACCCCTAATCCTAACCCCTCCCCCACACCTACTCCTAAACCTACCAATACTAGGGGGTGCATAATTTGGCAGGGTGCAGATTTCGGCACTACACCTGTAAACTAAGATAAACAGGTTTAATCTAAAGTTTACCGATGCCATTCCGTGTATGCTTTTTTTCTTCTTCTTCTAAAGGTGGTTTCGTCAACATGAATACATTGAGAAGCTGAATATGCAAGCTAATCTGAATGCCAGTGCCAATCAGGAGGAATTCATAAAAGACCTCTTTGTTTCTCTTGGAAAGGTAATGAAATTATGATTTTTAATTCTGCAAGTCAGTATAGACGTTTCTAATGTTGCGAAAGATTTTAAATATTGTTCTTTTGCAAAATAAACAAGCATACGCACACCATATGAGGTGCAGGTCAGAAGACACTCACTTGCAGATAATTCTTTATTTTACCAACGTTTTGGCAAAACGCCTTTGTCAAGGTATCATTTCTTGTATGGTAAGGAGAGATATAAATAGACAATTATTCACAGGTAACCATCAGGTCTCACTAAACAACAAATATTGAGCACAAAATCCTTATACAGCCACTATAAATATTTACATGTATATTTAGTCATTTAGCAGAAGCTTTCAACACACTTTGTCAAAACACATAGATACTCGTGTTACATTTATATAAATCTCAACCCAATACACATCAACTTGGGACACATCATTTACAAAAAAACAGCTTAGATCAAAATCCACTTTTAAACCATTTGGAGTTAAAGTGTTCACTCTGTGGCTCCAATAAGCCTCCCGTTTCAGACTGAACACTTTGATCAAATAAAAACACCCTTATAGGCAAGAGACTTCAAAAATATTAAAAAGTTTTACCAACCCCAAATGTTTTGAATAGTAGTGTATTACTTGATCATAGATCAGCTTTCCCTCTGGCACATCTTACTCCCATGTTGTGAAAAGGCTTACAGAGATGAAATCATTTCAATGAATGACAGCTGCTGTTGTTGGACTTCTTCCAGATACTCACACTGGTACATGCAATGATACTTACAGAAGTCTGAAAACATAAAGTGTTTCCCATAATTTGCAAACTCCAGGACTTTAATCCAAAGAGCACATTTCTACTCTACATGGTGGTAAGTGGCCTCAGCTTCAAGTTACCAGGCTATGATTTAAATACATTTTCTCTTTGGGTCATTGCATTTTCTCCTAATTTCAGATTCATCATGAAGCTACCATTATAAACCTGCTGGAGACAATTATGTACCACAAGGTAAGCACATCTAATAATACTAATAAACATGTTTTATATATCTGAAAGTGTGATTTAAAACAAATATTTGCAACAAACGTAGATGACCCAAAAACTAAGACCACATTCTAGTATGATAGAATTTAGAATATCTAAAATGTTGGTGTGTTGCACATGCAGGAGTCCAGTGGGGCTGCTGGTGATAGTGTACTTGATTTAGTGGATTACCGTCATCGCAAACTCACATTACTGGCAGGACGCGCTGTCTCTGGAGAGATCCCAACTGGGGCCCGAATTACACACGCACAGATGTCAGACACGGCATCTGTACAGGTGAAGAACACTACAGCAAATATCATTCTAACTCATTCTCATGAGCATAATTTACATTACATTTACCAGAACTTGTACACTGTTTGTTGCAGGATCTGCAAAGACAAAGTGACATGTTAGAGTTTGAAATCGCTATCAAGGCTCTGTCAGTACTGTGCTACATCACTGATCACATTGAGAGGTAACTAAACTACTGGGTATTTAAAGAGACAATATTAAGTGAATAGCTCACCCCCCAAAAAATAAAAAATAAAAAAATCAGCTGAATATTTTCTCCATACAACATATAGATGAGTTTGCTGCTTCTTTAGAACAGATTTGGATAAAGTGCTCACCACTGGATCCCCTGCAGTGAATGGGTGCCGCCGACAGAGTGAGAGTCCAAATAATCCACAAGTAATTCACATGACTGTAGTCTATTAACGTCTTGTGAAGTGAAAAGCTGCATATTTGTAATAAACAAATTAGACATGTGCCGGTATTCGGTAATGCGATATACCACGGTAATGAATATGCACGATATTGTTATCGTGGGCACTTCTAAATACCGTGATTAATTATATATTACAAATTATTCAGAATTTTGAATGCATTTTAAGAATACTTTTCCAGTCAACTGGTCAAAATGCACAACACCGCTGTATGCTGAGTGAAAGAGCATGCGCACTCGGATGTAAACAAGCGCGGACGAGAAGCACATGGCGGAACATGTAAGTGCACTTTCACTCCCTGACAGCAGATGGTGCTAAACTGCAGAAATGCAGCCGTTACCCCGGAAACCCTGTAAACAAAGCAGCGGCAATCAAAAGTTGCAACTGTGTTATTTAATGAGCAAACATGAACTAAGACTTGTAGTTTTTTAAACAAAGATGAATAACTTCTGTAGCAAATGTAGCTATTGCTCATTGTGAATGTTAATGCATTAACTAAGGTTAACTAATGAGGTCTTATTGTAAAGTGATACCTATTGGTCTTTATAGTTCTTTTGCACTTTAATCTGTGTAAAACCGTTTAACTTTATAAATTTTTCTGTATTGCTTTATTGCATTTAAATGTTCAGTTATTTTTGTTATAAGAAATAAGATATTAAACCTGTTATACTGTTATGAAAGCACTTTTTTTTAAAACAAAATTTCAATATTGTGATAATACCATATACCATGATAAAAGCATTAGCAATTAATCGCAACATGAAAATTTGATACCGGCATATCCCTAAGACAAATCCAACAAGACATTTTTAACTTCAAACCGTTTCAGCTAAAATACAAGTTCTCTATCTATAATATTGCTTTCAGCAGTGAAAAAGTTGTCCAATCTGAATCAGAAGAGAAATGTGCACAGATCAAGCTCCGTTTACAAGTGAAAACAGTCCAAATATACGTGGGTTTTTTTTTTACTGGAGGAAGTGTTAATATGGATTATGGACTTGTATTTTTGCCAGAAGTGATGGTTTAAAGTTAAAATGCCGGACTGGAGATGTGTGGATTACCTGTTGAATATTATGATGTTTTTATCAGCTGTTTGGACTCTCATTCTAACGGCACCCATTCACCGCAGAGGACCCATTAGTGAACAAGTGATGTAATGCTGAATTTCTCCAAATCTGTTCTGATGAAACTCATCTACTGTACATCTTTGATGGCATTTTTGGGTGAACAATTTTTTTAAACATTTTACATAGAATAAATAAAAAATACATATTTAAAAACAGTTTTAAACCATATGCCTAGTAATGAATGCTGACATTTCTCCTTTTAATGTAGTTTGGGTTTGAGTGTGCTCTCAAGGATGTTGTGCACTCATAATATGCCCTGTGTGCTGGTACAGCTCGTGGAAAATTGCACCTGGAACGGAGGTTAGTCTCCAAGTTGTACTGTATTTCAAGCATACAGCATATATATTGAATATATATTGAATAATTTTATTAATCATTTTTGATAATAATTTTTATTATTTGTATTTTGTTCCATTCAAGAACCTTTCACAATCACAATACATAAGAATCAAATTACAGAACAGCTGGACACAATGTCAGATAGAAGTGGATCAAACATTTCAATGAGCAGCACATTTATCAGGAAAAGTGCTCATAAACTGTTAAAGAATTTAATTCAGAAAAATCATAATCACAGTTGCAGGTTGGAATTACCATATTTTTAAGAATTTCCATAAACGTCTGCTTCAAACTATCCAAATACCTCCATAGACTTACATTAGAAAAGAGCAAAGCCTTGATTGATAATATGGCAGACAGCAATTGTTGCTAAGTTTGGATTGGTCTGTAACATTTTTGACTACATAGTCTTTTTCTCCCGTGTAGGAAGAACACTGGAAAAATACACAGAGGGGAAGTGGAGAACCGTCCTGCCTGGAGATCAGCTAAAGTTGAGTAAACATGAATGATGGCCAAGTGTGAATGGCTTTACTGAACCTGCTACTCAAACCAGACTGCCAAAAAAAATATGATTTCAATAGTTTTAACAAAACACAGCTCTTAAAGGTAAGATTTTGCACAGGGGCAAAAAATAAAAAAATCGCTGGGTGAGCCAGTATGGGGCTCTTGTAGTATAGTAAATTAGAATATAAAAACATGCCTCCATATTTCAACAATACCAGCTTAATAATATTTCTGTCATGACAACTCTCGGAGGGATTGGCATGGTAGTGTACATGACAATGTTAATGTATTTGGTCTTGGCGGAATAGATCTGCTATGCTGCTGCGGCAGAGCAAGTACTGAGATTTGCAACTGGCAGTACATCCACAACATGCTGCTGTGAGCATGTAATAAATATTGCTGCTGCAAATATAACATACATGAAATAACCCCCATATAGCATACATTAATCACCTCGTAGCAGATCTATACAGGTGGAGCTGGGGAAGGTGGAGGGTTTCTGAAGCAAGCTGCAACTGCTATGGCAAGCACTAGTCATTATTTGAACGTTGAGCAGCGAGCTCATTGGCAAACGATACAGAAGAGAACCAATCAGCTATGCTATGTGATAATGATGTCATTAGGTCAGATTGAGTTAGACCTATCGGACTGCGCCATCTAGAGTTTCATGTCAGAACTCTATATTTTTATGAAACACAAAACAATTAAGGCTTTTAATCAGCTTTATAACATGCTACATGATTGTATTATTCTCGTCTTATATATATATATATATGTATATATATTGTCTATTTATAAAGTATGTCTGTCATGTATATCATATCATTATAATTCTTTCTATCCACCGTTGTGGGTTTTTGACAGAGGTTGTGATAGATCAGTTACCAAATCTACTTGATCTCAAGCACTTTCTCAGTCAACTTGCTGTCACAGATCCAGCAGCCCCTAAAAAAGATCTCATCTTGGAGCAGGTATTCCAGCATACACATACAGTACACAACCAAGTTTGCGGTCAGTAAGATTTAAAAATAAATAAATTGATACTTCTATGCAGCAATGATGCATTACACTGATCAAAAGTGACAGTAAATACATTACAAAAGATTTTTATTTTAAATAAATGCTGAGGTTTTTTTTCTAATCAAAGAATCCTAAAAGTGTTCCTTTTTTTCATAGTACACAGCAAAACTGTTTTCAACATTGATAATAATAAAAAAATGTTTTGAGCAGCAAATCAGCATATCAAGATGATTTCTGAAGAATAATATTCAGCTTTGCTATCACAAGAATTAAGTACATTTTAATATATATTAAAATTGATATTAAAATAGAACACAGTTATTTTAAATTCTAATAATATTTCAGAATATTAGTGTTTTACTCTATTTTTGATCAAATAAATGAAGCCTTGATGAGCATAAAATACTTTCAAAATATTTTAAATCTTACCAACCTAAAATTTTGGAACAACAACAACAAAATTCTTGTTTGTTTAGTTACCAGAGATATGGAATAATATTGTAACGAAGAACAGCAACAAGTGGAAAGCCATTGCTAAATACCAAGTGACACAGGTTTTCAACCCCTCTGAAAGTGAATTAAGAGAACAAGCTAGCAGGTGAGGTTTGATGTCTATCTGGAAATGTCCTTCGTAAGGAATGAGGAGATGCAGTTATAAAATGTTAGTCTAACAGTATGCGTATATACTGTATAATTGTTTATTTGCGCCTTTCTGATCAGGTTGGCTCAAACATATAATCTGGATGTGATGGAGCATTTAATCCCAGACAAACCCAAGTGTGGAGCCTGTGGAAGAACAGGTGCAAAACGCTGCTCCCGCTGTCAGGGAGAGTGGTATTGCAACAGGTATAACAACACGTGTTTGTTTTATGACAAAATTATTCAGTATTTCAGAATTGGCCACTTTAACTGAGTAATAAATTACTTTACTATACTAATTCCTTAATTTATAAGGTAGATGAAGAGAAGGGTAATATACTGTACAATAATTGCCCCTTAAATTTTGGCTTTGCCATTATTTGTTCAGGATTATATTATCATTTATAAATCTATTTGTCTGGACTTTCTTTGTAGAGAGTGTCAGGTGAAACACTGGCCCAAACACAAGCCTGCATGCAGATGCCATACAAAAACTACAGGAGGAGCCCAACATCAGCAGGTGAAGTACAGGACTAATAAATAAAAGGGCTGAGAGAGTGATGCTGGGGGACACACAAGTTCATAAGAACACATCCACTATGAAACTGGACACTGATGGAAAAGGACAAAAAGATACAAGAAACTGTTCCTGACAGTTCTTTCCTTAGCTGTTATATGTTTGTATATTGTTTATTTGAAGAAGGTAAAAAGATCATTCCTGTAAGAAAGCTTTCATACATATTCTTTGTAAATTTATGATTTTATGAACATGCTTATAAATGACATCATTTATTAACAATAGTCACATTTTAGTTGATTAATAACTGTATCACTGTAATCTTTAAAGATAATATTTAAAGAAAATTAACTGAATTAATGGCTAAACTACACTTGACATGCAAGCACATTGATTTTTACTGAAAAAATGTTATTGCATCTGTTGTAAATGACTTCCTTTGTTTTGAAAAAAAAAAGGAGAAATTTTGGACAATATTATTGCCACTGTTTTCTATGCAGTTACAATGAATGGTGACAGGATCTTTCAATCTTTAGGGATATTAACGTTAACCAAAACTAGAAGAAAATAAAAAAACTAACAAACATTTCTGTTACTTTAAAGATGAACTGAAATAATATGTGGGAAAACAAACTTATTTCAGCTAGTTGCCAATGCAACATTTCTCATGTTCATTAGCCTGCCCTAAATTGTTGTACTAAAACAACTAAAATGAAACTGAAATGAAACTATATAGATATTTAAATATTAAAAATACATATTACTATATACTAAAATAAACCTGTTACACTAAAAAAGGATGCAAAAGTGGCATACATTTATTTAATATATCTGTACCTTTTACAAAACACAAACCATTTTGAGCTGATTGTTTTTATTGTAACACAGCCTCCAAGTTCCAGTGGGATTAACATTGTAAAAATCCAAAACACTTGGTACAAGTGCCTTTGAGTCTCATAATATCGGTGACAACAAGACCCTGGGGATCTGTACTGTACAACTGCCAAAGAACATGTGCATACAGTGGCACACAGTAGGCCATGAGAGAGATTTGTGGGTATCGGTAATGGTTTTGGAATTTAGTTTAAATTTCATTCACAACCTTTTTTGGTGTATGAGAAAAACCTTTGGTTTATACAGTAGAGGACTATGTGGAATTGTATGACCACTGTATGCTGTACTGATACCTGCATTTTAAGAAATTACAGTACATTACAAACTAAACATATTAAGCTATTTTCAGTTTCTTGTATTGAAGTAGACACAAAAAGAAAATCAAATACGTAAGACACTCAAAAGAAGAAAACAGAAAGACAAGAACAAGACACAAAAAAATTAATTGATCTATAATAGTCATTTGTTTTTAGTGATGTAATTATTGTCTTGTATCAAAAGTACTGATATTTGAAACATATACAGTAGGATCAATCAGTCTTTTAGGACATTGAGCCTTTTCCAGTGCATCCAACGTAGTTATCAAATTTCCTCTTACTAAGAGACCTTTCGGAAACTAATACTTGATTCATTCATTGAACAACAAAACGTACAAAAAAGTAACATTTCACAGAAGAACTGAAAAGATAAATTGATAAATGAAGAACTTCACTTTCTACTGTAAATACTTCAGAAACTGCTTTGACCTTCAGACTTGAGATGTTTGGTTCAGAAACACCATTTCATGGTTTCATGATCAATAACCGACAAGACAATATCACACTGCACAGACTGACATCACAGACCTTTCTTGCCCCTTTATATCAAATGATAAAAAGACCAATACAAAATCTAGATGTACCCACAATTGTCTAAAGGACATTTTATAAAACAGATATTAACAAAATACATACAAAACTTGAAAGTGTATAAAAAGAACATATTGCTGTTTACCATGTATGATTAGGGTCTAAGTATGCATTGTTAGAAACTGGAATAAACTTATTAATTCAATTTTCACTGATTATATTCCCTTTTTTCCGTCTTCGGTTGTCGTCCTCAGAATCTTAATTAAGAATGACAATCCCTGACTAAAAACAAAACACCAATCAGTTAATCAATCAATCAATGTAGACTGAAAAAATACATTAAAATCTTAAAAGCTTGAGGTACCATAACATGTGACAGAGTGTGATTGTCTTACCTGCTAAACTCTCTTTAGTTCCAGTTCTCAGTACCACTGTAGAAGAAAAAGAAGAACATTTTACTCAAATGTCACAGAAACGACAATATTTCCAATGGCTTAATTTATACAAAGATGGAGAGCAAGCTTTAAATAGTCAAAGATCAAGCAGACATGGAAAGTCATGCAATGTTACATGTTAGCGGAAGAATATGTGAAAGATCAGTGACAACACGTATGATTTCAGTGAAACATGAATTGAAAGTAACTATGAGGAACATACACAGGACTGTGTAGAACATGGAAAGATGGTGAATTCCTGATGTATGACAGAGAAAAGTAGAAATCGATGGAAAGAAGGACAACAAATGTCTTAATAAAGTAATGGTGGTTGACCATGAATGAATACAAAGTGATTTGAGATGTCAGTTGAGAAGTTGAGACATAAAGCAGAAATTTTAAAACAAGATGAACACTGACATGAACAAATGTGTTTTCAGAGGAGACGTATGGACATATAAATGCAAAGACAGAAAGAAGGTCAATAAAAAGAGAACAGATGAACTGTTGAAAGGTTTTGTACCTGTAGGATGCATATACGGTTGCATACCCCGTGTGAAAGTGTGTTTGTGTGAGTGAATTTGTGTCACCAGTCAGGCTGTCTTGGGGGGGCTGAGGCCCGAGGATACCACCTCATTGTGTCATAGGATGGATAGCTGAAAGAAATCCAGGTTAACTGTGAAAACGGTTTTAGTTTTGAAAGTTTGGAATGGCAGTGTCATTTGGACAGATCTAAACAAAATATATCTTTCAATTAGCTCCAAAAAAAGAACCGAAAACTGTCATGCGGTGGATGGATAGAGATGGATGCTGGGGAAAAAATATCATGCTATTACATTATTCGCTATGCGTGCATTTCATTTAGTTTCATTAAATTTGAATTATAGAAACAGGTTAATGAATTATAGAAACAGATCAATTAATTTTGGGGGTATCAAAACAAGTCCACCCATTTAGAAACTCATGCAACTATTTTCATACTTTGACCAATAAAATCTAAATACATGTAAAAAAACATTAAAACCCTAACCAGAGTTTTACATGCTAAAGTAGAATATTGTCATGTACAGTATGAAAGACACATATCTGTTCATTTGTAAACCTATCAAAATATATATTGTATATATTAATAATAGAATCTTATAATCATATTTTTGGTGTCCAAAGTCAGCTCATGTTGATATCACATGCATACTGTACATATAGATGCACATGCACACAATTGACTTCAGCTACACTCTTAAAAATAAAGGTGCTTCACGATGCCATAGAAGAACCTTTTTGTCTAAATGGTTCCATAAAGAACCTTTAACATCTGAAGAACCTTTCTGTTTCACAAAAGGTTCTTTGGGGTGAAAGAAGGTTCTTCAGATTATAAAAAGGTAAGAAAGAGATGGTTCTTTAAAGAACCTTTGACTGAATGGTTCTTTGTGGAACCAAAAATGGTTCTTCTATGGCATCGCTTGAAGAACCTTTTGAAGCACCTTTATTTTTAAGAGTGTAATACTGATTTTATCATGCAGAGATGAAGAGGTGGAATAAACTCTACCTGCTCATCACAGGGTTGTTTATGCCATTTAAAGACTCATTATGATAACCACTTACAACAACATCCATACTACTGTAAATGAAACAGTGAATGTAAACATTAGTTGCTTATAAAATGATCATGAGATGTATGATTTACAGTAAGTAGAGTGACAAGATTTCAGTGAAAAAAAAGTATAAAGATTAAGGTATTTAAACATTTCAATGTGCAATGGTAAGTTAAAAATTAAAGATGCAGATGAAAAGATGAAAAAGTACAAGTGGTTTGTTATCAGAATGTGAACAACTGGAGAATATGGAAAATAAGAGTGGAACTTGAGGTTCTAAGAGACTTAAGATGATTCTTAAAAGAAGGAAACAAAGTTGTTTCAAACATGTGGAATGAAAGTCCTCCTTGAATCTTAAAAATGAAAAGGTTTTCAGTTTAGCTGCAGTTCTTAATGTGATGTCTTTTAGAAAAGCTGCCATATTTCACTTCACATACAGTATGACAGGTAGTGCAGTCTTGTGGTGATTCAGTCTAAATGCAGCAAGTATGTATGCACTCACTCATCATAGACGTCTTCAGTGTCCATCCTGCGGTAGAATTTGCCGAGTTTTACCGACATGATGATGCTGGGAATGAGTAACAAACAGCATCCTCCCAGACCAAACCAGAATGTGTTCTAAAACGCACAATAAACAGCTCATATAAATAATTTTCTTGAAATTACACAGGCATATATGAACACACATACTGTATGAAATTTTTGGTGTGAAAAGTGAGTGTGTGTTTGCCTTTGGAGTATATTCTGTAAGTTCATGGTTTCAGTTCACACAAGCATACGCACTGTGAACACTGAATGTGAACACTGCCAATCTTGTTCTGTGTGTGTGTGTGTGTGTGTGTGTGTGTACAGGTTTATATATCCTGGTGGGGACTTAAACCTGAATACACACAGACTCATGGGGTCTCGTGTCATGGAAATTGAGGTCCCCATGGGTACAAAAGCTTATAAATCATACAGAATGCGTTTTTTGAGAAAGTAAAAATGCAGAAAGTTTCCTGTGAGGGGTAGGTTTAGGTGTAGGGCAATAGAAAATACAGTTTGTACAGTATTATAACCATTATGCCTATGGAGAGTCCCCACAAGGATAGCTGACATGTGTGTACAGGTTTGTGTGTGTGTGTGTGTGTGTGTGTGTGTGTGTGCATGTTTATGTGGTTTATGAGGACACAAATTTGTATAATAACATGGGTATGATATAGGTATTACAATGAGAAGGTGATTTATGAGGAAATTTTCAGTGTCACCGTAATTCAAAAGGCTTATAAATAATTCAGAATTAGTTTTTTTGAAAATCAAAAAATGCAGAAAGTTTCCTGTAAGGGGTAGGTTTAGGTGTAGGGTTTGTGTAGGGCAATAGAAAATACGGTTTGTACAGTATAAAAACCATTACGCCTATGGAGAGTCCCCATAAACCATAAAAACAAACCTGTGTGTGTGTGTTGAGAAACATTCATGCATATTCTGCGCATGTTCATGGTTATATGCAGTATGTTTCGTGAGTGTGGGTTCTTGTATGTGTTGTGTGCAAGCGGTTTTGTATCTCTTACCACTGAGTCAACGATGAAGCTGCAGGCTACGATCTCTAGCGAGTCTATGATGTTGCTGATGGGCTTGCACTGGGCGACCTCCATTTCCAGCTGCACATACAGAGACAGACATTAGTTTAACTGATTAAGTTGCAGTGTTCTATGACAAAGTGCTGCTCTTTTGGATTTTATCTCGTATTAGCATACTCACAGAGTGCTTGACCCACTCCGTATATTGTGAAAAATATCCCACAATGTTCTTAATGAATTTATCTGTCCCCTGTGACATATTAACAACAACACAACAACAAACTGTTAAAAAATATATACATACAGAGCATTTATAACTGACCTATTAAAATATATATAATATCTTCCCCAGTATTGTTGTAAAAAACTAAACATCTTTAAAACAAGATAAATAATGATGGTTGTATAGATCCAGATTAATAATCAGTAAATTAATGAATTAGATTAATAAATGAAATAAATGTATTTGTACCTGTTTGACCACATGTGAGGCATTGTTAGCGATGAGGTACTCTACTGCCTCAATGGCATTCAAGACATTTGTCACTTTAATCTAGAGGAAAAACCATGATGAATATCACATAATTATTAACATGATCTATTTATAAATCTATTTGAATACCTTTCCACTTTTGTAACAGTGTGCAAATGTCATTGCATTACACAAATATCAAAAGCCAAGTACCATTTATTATATAGAAAGTTTTACATAAAGATTTGTGTGTATTTACTGTACTTACAGGTAGTTCTCTGGAAGTTTTCTGAAGCAGTTTAATGCTTTGACTTAGAGTGCCCTACAAGAAAAAAAAACATAGATTATATTTAAATAAATATAAAATACTATATAAATCACTTACAATCTGGTCAACCCTCAAAGAGTCACTGGTTTCTTTCATTCTAATTCTTTTAAATCTTTTCAGTAAGTCAGGCTCAAGTGTGCTCTTTTGAACCCATTTCTTAAGTCACAGAATTACAGTTGCTGAAATATCACACAGAACAAACACAATGAGCCAAAAAGAGGACACTTACACAAACTTGCAAACACAAACATTTACAGAACACATCTGAACTACTAAAGTGGTCCACATTTACTAAAACACAATTTTCAAAAGAACATTATTTTTTTGGATGATCACATCACAGTACCAACTGTTGGCTTACCCTTGCTTTCACAAATTTCTTTGGTTCCATTAAAAAAAGAATAAAGAATAAAGCTTAGAATAACATTTCCTGTGTCCTCATATATAAAACAGCTTGAAAACATACTAAAAAAGTTTTCTATGGGGGTTATTTTTAGGGGTGGGGTTAAGGGATAGTAAATATGACTAGTTCAGTATGAAAACAATTATGCCTATGGAGAATCCCCGTAAACCATATATATGCCAGTTTGTGTGTGTTTGTTTTTGTACCTACAGTACTTAACCATATTTTGGATACAAAGTTGTACCCAGAAATTAGCTACCCCTTACAAAACCTCCTTTTGGGGACATCATCATATATACAAATGGTATAAAAATAAAGTAAATACTTTTTTACATTGTAAAGTTTTCTGTTAGATTTAGGTTATAGTATTTATAACTAGCTGTATTTAAAAAGTGTGTGTGTGTGTGTGTATTTACCATAGCCTGTTCCATTGGCACCACTTTTTCTTTGTGGATCTGTCTTATACTGCTGGCATGACCCTTAAGCGCATTCTCAAGAGCCCCTCGTGGCTGAGAAAGAAGAGAGAGAAAGAAATAGAATTGTCCTTCCATAAACGATTTAGGTTATAGTATTTATAACTAGCTGTATTTAAAAAGTGTGTGTGTGTGTGTGTGTATTTACCATAGCCTGTTCCATTGGCACCACTTTTTCTTTGTGGATCTGTCTTATACTGCTGGCATGACCCTTAAGCGCATTCTCAAGAGCCCCTCGTGGCTGAGAAAGAAGAGAGAGAAAGAAATAGAATTGTCCTTCCATAAAAACACATTAAAATCACTTTCACTTGTTTCCTTAATTTGTCCAATAACAAATTCAGCAGTGGACATACATGCATCACAAGAGAATTAAGATCTGTTTGTATTTTATTTTCTGAAAGTCAGAAACATTTTTACCACATCTTTAACAGCAATGCACGTTGGAAATTTGAAACATTTGGGGAATAAATTGCAAGATGAAATAATCTAAGGCTAATTTCAGAGCTAGAATGTTATTAACCCTAAACAAATACAATTAAATTGTTTTTTAATTATTGCAATATTGTTGGTCAATATGGAAATGGGACTAAAACTGTTGCAGCTGTATTTCTGCAAATTTTTGCAAATTGATATAAATAATTTTCATTCAATAAATATTGAAATGTTTTATTTAGTCACTCTTTGTGTAGATTATATATTAATGGTTTTACAATTTGTATAATGAATTTTTACATTTTAAGATTTAATGGCTGGGTCTGGGTCATCCTCCTACTTTAAAAGGCAAAGACTTACAATAATAAAGGTAGAATTTGACTTATTTAACTACAATATTAACAAACAGGCTCACGTCTCAGACCAACATTGCTGTAAAAGACCCTCAGTCATATTCCCATAAGCACATACACACATTGCAGTGCCACACATCCTGTAGCGGTGTGTTTTCCCCTCATGAATGAAGTGCTTGTGTCCCTCTACACTGGAGGGGAGATCACTATAAAAAGGTTCAAAATGTTCCAGAGACTGGCCTCTGGGTGTTAACTGACGTAACTTAGTTTGATACATGCAGTAAATAATACCTAACCTAATATCTTCAAATATTACACACGAAGTGGCTGGAATCATTACTAACTGAAAGTGATTTGTATTTGACTCACCAGTTGGTCTGCTTGAGCTTCAAGTTCATTTGCATAGGACAAAAGGTCCACAACTGTCACTCCTTTATTCACCTGTCAAACAAATCATTCTCATTAAAATGTCTTGTGTTGTTGTGTCTGTAAGTGTCTGTGAGAGTGTGTTGGTTACCTCAGTTAGATAAGCCTGATAGTCGATATCTCCAATGCCTGTGTTGGCAAAGTCAATGAGGTTATCTTTGCCCTCCTGTTCCAGAAGAAACATCCCCTGGAGATCCACATTCACACTGTTAAATATCTTGGTCAGTTCCGGGTTATACTGTTAAGAAATCACAAACACATGGTTAAAGAATTGATGTCATGCTCAGTATGTAGGTATACACAAAAGTATATTAAATGCTTTTTGTCTTTCTTAAATCCGCTCACGCACCACTGTGGCATTGAGAAACTTGTTGAAGTTGAACTTAGTCTCCAGTTGTAGTGCAGAATATAAACCATTATTCTCATAACAATCTCTATAAGAAGGAAAAAAAGCAAAAAAAAAGAGAATGAACACATCTTCTCACAGAGTAAACAGCCTTCTGTGTCGAATTAATTATTTATTCATGTCATTCCAAAATCATAAGATGAAACTTTGGTTTACCTTAATAACACAAATTATGATACTTTTAATGAAACCTAAGAGAATTCCTTCACTCCACTGAAAGTTAACCAAAACAGAAGACTTGGATTAAACCACATATTGTCATTATTAACTTTTTGAAGTGTCAAAGTTTTAGTGTAATGGACTTTCAGTGGAAGAACAGAAATCTCTCTGGTTTCATTATAAATAGTATCTTCATTTGTATTTTGAAGAAAGTCTTAAAGGTTTGGAATGACATGAGGGCATGTAACTGATGACAGAATAGCTCTTCAAGATTAACTACTTGTAATTGATCTTTAGCATTGATCTTTGCTCACACACTTACCTGTACATACTGCCAATAGTAAGGTCGATGTTTGGGTCTTGAAACAGCATACCAGGAAGAAAGTTCTTTTTGGCAGGATGGACCATATATGGTGTGTCGATGATCTGAACAGCATTTTTTTTTTAAACACAAATTTATGTGTCAAAAAGTTCATTTTCCATATGCTAATCATAAAGATTGGAGATGGTAATTCTGTCATGATTTACAAAAAATACATTTACACATTTGTGTTGTTGCAAACGTGTATGACACCCGCTCACTACATGGACTCTCACACTACACAGACTGTTACACTATACCATGGACTACATTTCCCATCATCCATTGCACTGATTGCACACAACTGTAACCAATCACATGCTCACCTGAAAGCTATTACACACACTATATAAATCAGTCTCACACCACCATTCACTGCTGAGTATTGTTTAGCGTTTATCACTGTTTAGTTGATAGCTACTTTACGGAGCCTGCTCTAGCGTTCCCAGTTTATTCATAGTCTTGCCTTGCCTGTTTTTCTCCGTGTTTTGATTCTTACCTGTGTATTTCGGATTACCCCCTTCGTCTTGCCGTTTGGACTCTGTTTGCCCCTGACTGGATTATTGCTGTGTACCTGGATTATCTCTCTTTGCCTTGCTCTGTTGGATATTGTTCACCGTCGATCGACCCACGCCCGTTTACTGGACTGCTCTTGTGTTTTGCCTGTGTCATACCTGTTCGCTGGTGTTTCGACCCTGCCTGTGTTTGTGACCACGTCTTTTAATAAAAAGCTTGCATATGGATCTGCACGTCTCTCGTCTGCTCCGTTACAACTTGCTAAAATTCATGTATATAACATAAGCCACAAGTAGGATCTTCTAAATTTATTTGAGGTCAGACTCAGAAGTGTTTGTATGTAAATGCTTTGCTATCTATGATCTGAAACTAACCCAGATTTACTTATGAACTACCAACCCCCATTTTTAAACGTTTGCTTAAGCACACACACACACAACCCAAGCTTAACCACAGTTTAACATAAATACAAGGACTCTAGTGTTGTGAGTAATTTAAGAATATACTGGTCTGTTTCTCTTCTCCCTTCCAAAAAAAAACTACACAGGGATGTGCTTTCATCTGTAATTACAAGTGGGCAAGAAGTAACCCAAGATAGCTGATTTACTTATAGTTTTTTTTTTTTGTAAATATAAGCTGTTATCTACTGTTAAACACTAAATCAAATTGTTGTTTCTTATTATAGAGTAGTGAACCAGTACCTTAAAAATCTGTCTGTTAGCCAGCGGCTCACACACAAGCTTCTCTATGTTTCCCCCAACAACAAATGTGGTGACGACAACTCCCATGAGCACCCAGGAGAAGATGAAGCTGAAGCCAACAGAACTGACCATCAAGAAAACCAAACAAAACAAAAAGAATGCAAAATAATTTTAGTATCTAACTTTAACTATCATCAAATATATCTTTTATAAGCACTTTGTGGCAGGGTATTGTGTTATTGTATACAGTATATGTTGTTTTGGTGTTGTCATTGTAACTCACGCCATCAGTAGGTTTCCTCCGGTGTTGGACAGACAGCCACGTGTCGTGGGTGTAGCATTTTTATCATAGCCACATGATCCACACAGCAGACCCAGGAAATTAAATGCCAGAACCAACACAACCATACAGCAAATCACCACACACCCTATCCATCTAAAGACACAAACACAAAGATAAAGACATACTGAGCGAAGGTGAGGGTGTACACTGCATTGGTCTACGAATATTTAGTTTTATATTTAGAAATTAATCATTTTATTCAGCAAGGATGCATTAAATTGATCAAAATTGACAGTACAGACATTTATAATGTTACAAAAGTATTTCAAATAAATGCATAAAAATGTCCTGAAAACAAAAAAATGTATCATGGTTTTCACCAAAATATTACAGTTTTTTTTTCAGCTGCTTACACACATTTTCAAAACTTTGCCTCTTTTTTCAAAACTTTACACACAAATCCAAAAATTGCACACACAAAACGCAAAATGCCTCACATCTCTTGCCAAATTAAGCACTGCATTCAAAATATCACAAACACATCTCAAAAGCAAACATATACAAACACCTTTGCCATAATATTAATTCCTGTTACACAGAAAATTGTGTTGTATTTTGCAAAAAGTGTTTTATGAAATAAAATCTGAGTCTAAGAATTAGCGTATGGTTTTGTAGATTTGGTTTGTGGTTCTGGTGTTCGAGTGTCAGGCTTCAGAAACCGTGTGACAAGTAAAGATTTTGTGTGTAAGCAGCAGTTGAAATAAACTGTAAGCAGCACAATTATTTTCAACATTGATAATAATAACAAATGTTGCTTGAGCACCAGATAAACATATTCAAGCATGTTAGAATATTTAAATATAACCATTATTAACAATATTACCATTTTTTACTGTGTTTTTGATCAAATAAATGTAGCTTGGGTGAGCATATCATATTTTTTTTCAAAAACATTTTGATCGGTATTGCATAAATATTTTGCACTTTTAAATATGTCATTAATAACCAGGGCAGCGTTTCCCAAAAGAATCCTAAGTTTAAGTATATCGTAGACCCATTGAAACCAATGGACCTACAATCAACTTAGGCTTACGATGCTTTTGGGAAACGCAGCCCAGTTCAGTTTGGCTCTGCACATGCTATTAGCATTAATGTAAATTTATTTGTCACTACTAGAATTTTCTAGCAGCATTTGGTTGTCACTCCCGTCAATAACATCCCAGAAAAAGAGTTTACAGAAGTACCTGTAGAAGTCCAGCTGGTCGATCTGTGGATAGTACGCTTCAATGTTCTTCTGGCTCTCCGTCAGGAACTTTGTGAAGTTCTCAAGTGCTGGTTCTAACGGGAACATCTTTGTGAAGCCAATTATCTCTCCACCAGACTTATCGAGCAGCCCTTTCACTTCTTCAACAGACAAAGAAAAACAAAGTGAATATGTGTTTGTGAATATGGAGGGATACTCTGTTGTACATAGTTGAGGAAAACTTACTGGGTAGAGCTTCATTTTTAAAGAGAGACAGATGGGTTCCCGTATGCACAAGGACAGATATGAGAACAACAGCAGAATCATATTCAATGTTTTTCTGTGTTTTCTTTAGTTACAGAGAACAAATGAGGTTAGCTTGGAGAAAGAGAACAAAGAAAGCTGTAGGCCTAATAATAGTACCAACAGATGCTCTGTTGCAATGGGTTTATGAAGGCAGCAAATTAAGGCATCATAGGCAATATTCGCTATTTAGGCAGCGAAGCAGCACAACAGGTTTTGGGACAGAGCTAGACAGATGTATAAAGAGAATGCCCTCACCCGACACAATTTCTTTTGTCTGTTCGCTGACCAACCTTGGTGTGTCATTAAAGGAAGAGTAGCCCTAAAGAGATAAACAAAAATAAAAGGAGGTGAAAAAACTGTCACAGTACATTACAGGAGACTTAAAGATGGTGCATGATAAAAATAGACCCATCTGACCTTCTGTACAATATTGCTGAGGTCTGTTTTAAGCACAGCATCCAGATTGGCCAAAGGTGCCTCAACATCAGGCAACTATTGGATGACACACAGAAGTTACAATTAAACCACACAGATTTTTGTCCAATCAAAAGCTCTCTTGAATGACAATGCCCTTTCCATTAGTACCACCTGCAACTGTCTAGCATGTCAGCCAATCATTGATCATGACTGTAAAGTAATTAAAGCTTACTGGCATTTCAATTTGGCATTAAGCACAAATTGCAATGAACTTTTCTTCCCTATGATTACATATATCTAAGTGAAATGGCTTAGACTTAGACTTTAAAGGGGTCATGACATGGATTTTATTATTTTAATATGTTCCTTGAGGTTTACTTATAACGTTAAAAAAAACAAATAAATATGTGGAAAAATGGATTTCAACCCTCATTCTGACCTTCTCTCTAAAACGACCTGTTTTAAGGGGTGGGTCCTTTAAGGCTGGTCAGTAATCAGCCACTGTTATGATTGGCTAATGTCATTTAAGTTATGAAATTTGCAGGATGTATTAAACATACAAAGACCTATTCTATGTCAAAAGATCAAGGGAAATTTGGTTTCTCATGTCATGACCCCTTTAACAAAAAAAAAACAAAAAAAGGTTTATGTGACAGGACTTGTGGGAATGTGGGGATGTTCATCTCTGAAATTAAAATTCATGTTTAGGGTTAGAAGTTAAGATGGCAACACTTTACCTAACATTAACCAACAAGGAGCAATAATTTTCTTAAAGTATTTATTCATCTTTGTTACTGTTAATTAATAAAAAGAAAACTGTTCATGGTAACACTTTAGAATACTGTTCCATCATTAATGAATAACTACACAAGAACACATGAGTAACGCAATATTAGCACTCTAGTAACTACTAGTATCTAACAAGAAACTCTGATTAATCAATTAGTAAGTGATAGTGCTTAGTCGAATGTGCTAGGTCACTATTAGCTAATCAGTAACTACTATTTTTTCATACCTCCTTAAGAACTACTGTATACAGGTTCATAATTAATATGAATAATACATAATGTATAATCAATTCTAAAGTGAAGGTCATGGTAACCCATTAGTAATGACTCAAGTATTTCCAAATTCTTCAGAGGGAATTACTAATTATTTGGATCAGTATTCTAAAGTGAATAACATGATAATTCTCTAGTAATGACTGAAATCATTGTAAGCTTTTGAGGGTTTTGTAAAGTATTGGATAGTAATTATTCAGGTGTTACTACAGCCCTCTAAAGGATTTACTAATTTTTTGGATCAGTATTCTAAAGTGAAGATCGTGATAACTCCCCATAATTACTGAAATCATTTGTAAGGTTCTGGTTAGTATAATAATACTAATATTAGTATTCTGGTTAGTATACTAATAATTAATTTTGCTAGATTTGGTAACACTTAAATCATTACTAGTGGGTTACCATGATTTTCACTTTAGAATACTGATCCAAATAATCAGTAGTTTCTTCAGAAGGATGTAGTAACACTTGAGTCATTACTATCCAAAACCTTACATATATCATAACGTTCATTAAGCATAATTCACATTAATTATGAACCTGTATACAGTAGTTCTTAGGAGTTCTCCAGGATATATGAAAAAAATAGCAGTTATTGATTAGCTAATAGTGATCTACCAGTTTCAACTGAGCGCTATTACTTACTAAATCGTTAATCAGAGTTTCTTGTTAGGTAATAGTAGTTACTTACTACAATGTTAATAGTGCATTAGTCATTTGTTCCTGTGTAGTTATTCGTTAACAATGGAACACTATTCTAAAATGTTACCCTGTTCATTATTAATTCATGTCAGCTCTGGTTCATTAAATAATGTATTAGTAAATGCTTTATAAGTATTTTTAAATATAAAAGTATTTTTTAAATACTGTAAGAATGGTTTACGTTTTGTTGTCTCTGCACATAAAACTGAGACAGAATAACAAGAAATATTTCACCTTAAAGTACTGTCTAATAATTGACAGTTTCCTATATACCCAGATACACACATATGAGGCCCTGGACCACAAAACCAGTCATAAGGGTCAATTTTTCAAAACTGAGATTTATTCATCATCTGAAAGCTGAACAAATAAGCTTTCCATTGATGTATGGTTTGTTAGGATAGGACAATATTTGGTCGAGACACAACTATTTGAAAATCTGGAATATGAGGGTGAAAAAAATCTAAATACTGAGAAAATCGCCTTTTAAGTTGTCCAAATGAAGTTCTTAGCAATGCATATTACTAATCAAAAATTAGGTTTAAATACATTTACAGTAGGACATTTACAAAATATCATGGAACATGATCTTTACTTAATATCCTAATGATTTTTGGCATAAAAGAAAAATCAATCATTTTGACCCATACAGTGTATTTTTGGCTATTGCTACAAATATACCCCAGTGACTTAAGACTGGTTTTGTGGTCCAGGGTCACATATGTACAATATATATGGGTTGTGTGTGTGTGAGTGTTACCCCATGAAAGTTTGCGCTGAGAGCGAGCTGGCTGAGCGTTCCGCGGATGGTGTTGCAGGTGTGTGTTACATCTCCATTAGAGCAGGCCGGGTCATTGAGTGTGTTTGAGAGAGACGCACGTTCAGACTGAAGAGAGTTCTGGAGTCTGCCTGTCCCTTCCTGCAGGATCTCCAGTGATGTGGTCACACTCTCTAACGCCTCTTTGGCCTCCCGCATGGCTGCAGTACACACACACAGAGAACACCTTCATTACAACACATGCTCACATGCAAATCATAAATGAACCGTTGGGAGGGATTACACTACTGCAAATACACAACTGATCACAACATATTTTTACGTATATGCCATTTTCTATATAAATGTGTTTTTGTCTTTCTATTCAGATTTTTCTTTAGCTATTAAGATTCTCATTTCATCATTAAACAAAAACATGATGAAATGCAAACAGAATATGGCAGCAATGCATAAAGATACACAACAATACTTAAAACAACAACAGGATGCACAACAACCACAATTTCTACGTTCACAAAACACGTGGGTGAAACCACTGACTTTTACCTTTAATAGCACCCTCCACTTTAACTTTTATCCAAAATCACAAGCAACAGAAACAGAAAGGAACAAATTAACATGAATAATATTACCATGAGTGTGTGTTTTGTGGTGTTCCTGTAGCTCAAAAAGTAGAGCATGGTAGTAGCAACATTAAGGTCATGGTTTCAATGAGTATTTTAAAAAGTATTCTATTTATTTATTTTGCTTTTGGTAATTTCTCTTTATTATATCATTTATATTAGGTATTTGTGGATTGTTTTTAGGTAATGTTATTTTTACTTGTCTTTAAATTTGGTTTCTTTTTGTCATTTGTTACCTTCTGGTCCAGGCCTCTCTTGCAATACTTACAGTACTTCTACAATGTGCGCATGTGTGAGCAGGACAATGAAAAACTGTGAAGGTGAACAGTTAGGGTATGCCATTTAAGGTTTGTCAGTGTAGTTTGATTTTAGTTTTAATAGATTAAACTATGAAACCCTATTCAAGAATAAAAACGAAGAGAATAAGTAGCTATTGTAAGTAATTAACTTCAAATTGCTGAAATAAAAGGAAATCCAATCCTGTCTCAACTTTATGACTTTAATTGTGACTTTATACCTCAAAATGTGACAATAAATCTCACAAATGTGACTTCTGGTAATTGTGACTATATCCAACAGTTGCGGTTTTACGTCTCGTACTTTATATCTCACAGTGTGAAATTGAACTACTTTTTTTTATTCAGGTTATTCAGGATTGCACTGAAATGCCACATGTTAAAGGGGTCATATGATGCGATTTTGGAGTGTTACAAGCTGATTGTGCATAGATAAGATCCCTGAAGTTGCAAAGACTAAAGTCTCAAAACCAAAGAGATATTCTTTATCAAAGTTAAGACTCTGCCACGCTCCCCTAAAACGGCTCATTCTAACACGCCCCCACATATCTACCTCACTATGTAGAAATATTAGCATAATGCCGCCCAAATGTGCACGCAAAGAAAGAAGGCGTGGTTTCAGTAACAGCAGTTAGTGTTGTAGCAGCCATGCCAGGGAGACGCTGTGTTTCTAGGCAAAAGCACTTTATTTGGCCTTCCGAAAGTAGATGCATTTAGGAATCTTTAAGATTACTTACAACAGAACAGCAATGCATTTTATGGAAGTCCATTTCGTGAACCTAGGAGAGGAGGTAATTCTGACTTTGTTATGACAATCTGGCGCTTCTGAATCAGCAACAGTTTTGTTATTAGTTTAAGTATTTGTTATTGACTGTTCAAATGCGGAGTTTTGCACATCGTGTGTGTGTGCGTGTGTGTGTGTGTATGTGTGCGTGCGCGCGCGCGTGTGTGTGAGAGAGAGAGCGAGAGCTACAGGGTCACAAACCAGCTTCATCATGATGTCTGTCACGCGACTCTGTTCCCCTTTCGGGCTCTGTCTTTACATTTATTTTGAAAGATGAAGCTCGCGATTATGGTAAGGTGCGTTACATTGATGAGTGCTTACGGTGTTCGGCCAATCACAATGCACTGGGTCAGCTGGCCAATCAGAGCAGACTGTGCATGTCAGAAAGAGGGACTTTGTAGAAAACGAAGCATTTGAGAGAGGCGGGGCATAGAGGACCTACAATAATGTACAGTATTTGAAAAATTATGTGTTTTTGAACATTAAAGCATGTCAACATATTCTGTTACACCAAATAATGATCTTTAAAAAAGCATCATATGACCCCTTTAAAAAGTAAGACCAGTTTGGTGAAGTGTGTGTATTTGATTGGTTTTGCACCTGCTGTCATGCGAAGAGCATTGTCTAAAGCAGGCACCACTTCTCTCTCCAGATGATTATGAATCTGTCCTCCCAGCAGAGTCCCAATATCTGAGAAACCACAATGATAACAAATTAACAAATTAGTAAACACAGCTCCAACAAGTACAATGATGCTCAAAAGTTTGCGGTCAGTAAGATTTGTTTTCTATTATTCAAAGAAATTAATAGTTTAATTCAGCAAGAATGCATTAAATTGATCAAAAGTGACAGTGAAGACACTGACATTATTAGAAAAGATGTCTATTTCAAATAAATGATGTTCTTTTGAACTTTCTATTCATCAAAGGATCCTGAAAAAAATGTATCACAGTTTCCACAAAAAAATATTAGGCAGCAACATTGATAATGATACACAACTGTCAACAATGATAATAACAAGAAATGTTTCTTGAGCATCAAACCGACATATTAAAATGACTGGAATAATGGCTGCTGAAGATTAATGTTTGGAATCACTGCATTAAATTACATTTTAAAATATATTTAAACAGTTATTTTGAAGTGTGATCAAATTTCACAATATTACTGTTTCACTGTATTTGCAAAACTCCTACAGACCCCAAACTTTTGAATGTTAGTGAATGTTCACATTGATACATACTGTAACAGAGGAAGAAAGACAGAATACTTACTGTCTAAGTCTGATAATACTTTGTTCTTGGCTGTTATGTACTGTGCAGAGAGGTAGTCTATTTGCTATAAAATAAAAGAACAAAGACAAACAGTTTTAGCTTTATTGTGTGAAAATCAGAATCAGAAAATCAGAATGAATCAGAATCAGAATCAGAATGAGAATCAGAATGCAAATCAGAATGAGAATCAGAATGCGCCCAAAATATGTTCATGTGTGTCTTATGATCAGGCCCACACAGAATCTAAACCCACAGAATCTGCAGATTTGAATTCTTAGCTAATGTGATTAGCTTTTCAGCTAACAATAACAGTCAGTGTAATAGCTTTGTTTACACATTTTATCACTTTTACTCTACTGTCTGAACCTGTTTATGACTTACCGCTGGTGTGTAGTTGGCAAAAGATTTCAGGTCTCTTATGTTAGTGCTGACTAAGCGCCTGGTGCTCTTGATCTGATTTGTAATGTTTTGATTTGCCGCACAGGCCACCGTCACTCCCACTCTGTAAACAAAGCAATACACACACACCAGCCCGGGGTCGTCACATGTGGTTGCCGTAAGCCCGCCGGACGCGCCGTTCTCAAGCCCACCTGCCTCCGCTCACTCTAACCCGCCGTGGGTTTTGTTGTGAAAGCGAAACTACTTTGTTTGGCCTTCCAAAAGAGGACACGACTAGAAATCAGTGGTTAAGTTGTATTTACAACACTGTTCCAGAACAGTTTAACCCAAATATTCAGATGTGTGCAGCACATTTTATGGAGGACTGTTTCCTGATCCTGGTAGAGTAGACTACAATGCTCAGACTGTAAGTACGTATTTTATATTTAAAGGATTTGTCACTGATGATTCAAACGCGAGTTTTGAGGAGTGTAGAGTAGCGCTTGCTGTTTGTGATTTGACATGGTTTTATGTTTACGCTGCGCGATGCAACGCGTAAAAAGACAGTACAAGTCATTATAATCCGTAATTATGTCCCCACCGGATGCAACAAATGCCTCGTTTATAATGGGTTTTAATGTTTTTGTCTCGTCACTCCGGCCTGACAGGGCATCAATACAGTATGGTAAGGGGCGTAACATTTCCGTCACACGCTTGAGGTATTCGGCCAATCACAATGCACTGGATAGCTGGCCAATCAGAGCACACCTCGCTTTTCAGACCGATGAGCTTTGTAAAAATCTACGTGTTTCAGAAAGGCGGGGCATAGAGGAGAAACAATAATGTACAGTATATGGAAAATAATGGGGGTTTTTTACCTTAAACCGCATAAACACATTTCATTACACCAAATACACCAAATAATGTTATTTTTAGCAACATCATATGACCCCTTTAAAATAATGTGCTTACAAGTATTGTTATGACAGTCTGTTAAAGTCAATAAAGCCAGTGCACCAATTACATTTAATGTATTTAATGTAAACACTACACAATCTCAGGGAGGGAGTTTGTGATTTCAGTATTTCAGATTTGTAGATATTCATAATTCAGATGTGCCTTTTTTGTATATTGCTGTCAGTGACATGCAGTAATATCAGACGGCCACAGTGTGGTACTGTTGTCGTGTTAAGAACAGCCTAACTGTTTGAGTGTTTCAAGGGTTAAGTTTAGGGTACAGTTAGCTTGGCCTTGTTAGTCCCTTGTAGAAACTACACCATCTGGACACAAATAGAATTTTTCTCATCATTCAATTTTTTTTAGACATATTTCCCAATCAGCATTATATTTGAAAAGATCCTCCAATTCTGATGGCTCCGTAGCCCCCCTATGACTTTATGGGAAAGCAAAGTAACCACTGGCTGCACACTTCCAAGCTGGGCATTTGTTCGATAACTAGATCATGAATACATGAATATCAGACATCCTATTAAGTTGGCATATGACATTTTACATCTAAAAAGTACACATATTTGAAGGGATGGTTAGACTTATGACATTTACAGCTCAGGTGACTGGTTCAACAAAGCCTGGAACCAAGATGGCAGATTTCATACATACGATTTCAGATACAAGGTTCTGCACTATAGCCAAACAACGGCATTGATATGAATGGGAATGTTAACAGAAAGCCTTCTCCAAATAAACCTCCCTGGCGACAGAGCAGCAGAGCAAGGTATACTGTTCCCAGATTTTCTTAATCAATATTATATAATACACTTATTAATTATCATATAGGAATATACAAATAATTTAAAGAAATGTTAATTAAAAATAATTGGAATATTTACAAGTATAATAAATGTATTTTTGTAAATATTTAAATTTACTACTGTTCAAAAGTTTAGTGTTAGAAAGTTTTTTTTTTTTATAATTATTTTATCCAGCAAGGATGCATTAAATTGATCAAAAATGACAAAGACATTTACATTGTTACAAAAATATACAAAAAAAGTATTTCAAAAACATTAAAACCATTTATCAACCTTAAACCTTTTAATGATAAAATTTATTAAATTATATAATGCATAAATATGCATAGAAATATGCATCTTAAAATGTCACATTTAACTCAAAACTAGGTGAATCAGTAAATGCACACATACACATACACTAATAGAGGGGTGCAGATACATATTAAATTGTGGCATCTGATTACAGATTATTGTCAGACAAACCTCCTTCCCCGTTCCCCCACTCTCCCGTTTCCTCTTTCACTGTCTCCCACTCCTTCTTTCTCTCTCAGTACAAAAAAAAAAATTTAATAAAGGGGAAATATGATTCAACAAAGGATGACATAGAGAGAGAGAGAGAGAAAAAGAAAAGGGTGAAGAAAGAAATAGAGCAGATTTGCACAGTCATGTTCTCTGCTCCCAGGCCTCGTCCTGCACAATTACTGCAAACCTCTCAGTAAGTCATTGAAAGTCCATCAAGGCACACACACACACACACACACACACAGTACAGTCTATGCCTCACAAACGCTCATTGTGACACAAGCAACTGCTCTCAGCACTGTCACAGAAAGAAGACAGAAAAGAAAAAGAGAGGCAGAAAGAAAGAGGGGGATGGGGAACAGAAATAAAGAGGGGACTTTCTCTCTGGACAGACTCAGGGCTATCAATGTCACATGTGTGAATGTGTCTGTGTGTGTGTCATTCTAGACCACTGCAGGTGTGTTCATTACACTCTCTAGCAACGGTGCACACAACCGATTGACCATGTGCACAAAATGTCTCTTATTTATTCTAATCATTATCTCTTATCTCCTAAAATTTCAGTATCAGTTATCAATTAATAATTATCCAAATGTGACAGAAAACACAGCAGCACAACCACACACAGACCTAGTAACTAGCCTGGACAAAGCTAAATTAGTGTGGAGCAGCACAGCCTGTGTTTATCACATAAAGGAGAGAGAGAGAGAGCAGAGATAGGATGATGGTGGTTCAGTGTACCTGTGACCTCTATTCTATTTCTAGAGCTAAAGAAGTCTAATGTAATTTAACTAGAATCACTGTTCACATTTACACACAAACTGACCCACACACAGTGACACAATTATTTACCAATATGCATATTTTCTGAAATATTTTAAGTATTCTTTACAATGCACAATATACTGTATTTGATCAATGATTACTTTGATTATATATATATATGTTTAGATAGTATGTGTCTTTCAAAAAGTATTTCAATAATACAGTTTGAATCAGAAATGTTAAAAAAATAAACATTTAAATAACATTTCAAAACAGGAATAAAATCTGACAACAATGATATCAATGTGCCTCCAAATTTTTCAGGCTTGTCTAGCAAATGCACATGTATGTTCTAGAGTAAACAAACAAGTGACTGGCTGTAAGGCGGAACTTCCAGTCTGACCAATTACATATATATTTTATTAATTATGTATAATGTTATATGAATTTGTATATATAACAGCTAAAAACACATCTCTTCCATCTTCGTTTGACCCTCAAACACTAGCACTCTCTATTTTATTTCCATTGTATCTATTTTTTTTTACATGTTTTCTTTTTATTTATTAAAAAATAGCCCTCTATCACTAGCATTTTGTATTCTTTTTCTATTCGATCTTCTTTTTATTTTTTTTATTTTTTTTAAATCCTTGCTACATGTACTGCGTTGGGCTAACCGAGACTTGTCACGCATTATTTACATATTATTGCTCTTTTGTTGGTTCTGATTGTTTCTATTGTCCTCATTTGTAAGTAGCTTTGGATAAAAGACTAAATGTAATGTAAATATATAAGTAAATTAATCATTTTATTATGTTCATATTTTTATATAATAGTGGATACTCCACTTTTATTTGTTTTCTTTTCTGAGTGAATGAGAGAAATAATAGGAACAGTTTGGATGAATTTAATGCATCCTTGCTGAATAAAAATATGAATTTCTTTGGAGGGAAAAAACTCCAAACATTTGAGAGGTATATTGTAATTTAATTACTATTACTATTAATTTATATTAATACATATTTAAATTAATAGTTCATAAATAATGTATTCAAATTATTGATATACATGTTGTATAAAATATTTAATATATTTATTTATGTTATAATATTGAGTGATATAATCTGGGAACAGTACGTTGCACTACTGCACTACAGTCTCCGGTCTATAATAACTGGAGAAGGCTGTCAAATAGAGTTCCTTTTCAGATCTGCCATCTTCCTTTAAACCAAACATCTGAGCTGTAAATGTCACAAGACTCACCCTGTGTTAAAATATGTGTACTCTTCTGCTACAAAATATGCAAAAAGTCATGTCAAACTATTAAAATGTATGAATACATGCATAATGCATAATAATTATTTATAGCATGTCATATGCACAAAAATTTCTGAATTTAAATTCTGAATTTTATTTATTTATTTTTACTATTTTTATATCCATTTCCACTAACAAGGCTGTCCAATTGACACACTGGCACAGATTATTGGATGGTGTCAATAATCTCAAACAATAATCTCATCACTACATATTTGCCAATTTGAACAAATTCATAATTAGTTGTCAGGATCATTGACTGTCTGTGTCATGTTTTGCCCCAATTTCTGTTCCCTTATTTGGTCATGCTCCTTTCCTCGTTTTGTTATTAGTTTGATTAGTCATCCCATACACCTGTGTTTCCCTAATCATCCCCTGTATTTAAGTCCTAGTCTGTACAGTCTCTGTCGGTTCTACTCGTTACGTTGATGTGTTTCCTGCTGTCTCCAGTGTTGATGTACCCTGTGTTCCATGGATTAAAGACTGTTTCATTTATTCCTCGTCTCCATCGTTCCTCGCCATCACATATTGTGACAGAAGAACCGACCAAAAACAGTTACCTCCGTGTTTTCCCCTCCGTTTGTTTTCTCGTTTTTCGCAGTGTTTTTGTTTCCGTTGTGTTTCCTTCATGGATGCCCTCCTTCGCTCAGAATTTCTCCTCCTCCTGCTGGAGCAGGGGGAAAGAGCACTCGAGGACCATACGAGACTGTTCCAGCTGCTAGGAAGCACCACCAGCTACCCGGACGATGCGCTCTGTGCATTCTATGACGCCAGTTTAAACACCGCGTGCAGGGCGCCATCGTCCGAAGATGGTCCTCAAGCGCTTTTACTGCGTGTGTGTGGTCCACTCCGGACCCAGAGCCCAGCCAACCATCTTCCTGCTGTGTGGAGCTAAAGCCCGAGCCCACCGATGACGGACAGCCAATTCCCGCCGCGATCTACGAGCCAGCGCAATGCCGAGCGACTGAGCGGAGGATCGCCCGGAAGTAGAGCCCAAGCCGTCAGACCAGGTGCGAGAGCTGGCGACAATGCCAGCCACGAGGGAGAAAGCTGCGGACAGTGTGAGCGCGGAGAGGAGCTCCGCCCCCTGCACCGTGGCTGAGGGTGAGCTGAGTATGGCATGGCGAAAGTGCCAAAGAGGAGAGGGCTCCAGTCCCCAAATCCAGTCCAGAGCGCCCTCCAGTGCCCGCTCCTAGAAAGCGCCCTCCAGTGCCAGCTCCTCGTAAGCGCCCTCAAGTATCCGCTCCACCTGAGCGCCATCCTGTTCCCATGTTCAGCCTAGAGGGGGCTTCCGATCCAGAGTTAAGCTCTGAATGCCCGGAGATGCACAAATACACACCCCTCCCACCCGTTCCTGCCTCCTCCACCGCTGTCGTCTGGCAGCCCCTCTGCTCGCCCTCAGCCCACCATCATTACGGTCCGAGCGCCATGGGTCTGCCATCCTCCAGCGTCGCCATAGCTGGAGAATCCCGCACCTCCAGCCTCCGAGGCCCGAACTCCACCTCGGCCCATAGACCCAGCGGCTCCACCTCGGCTCCTAGCTCCCTCACCTCCACCGTCACCCGTCGATCCACCGGGCTCCCTCATCCCTCCAGCTCTGCCTTGGTCGGCTGTCGACCCGCCATCGCCTCAGGACTCCGCTCCTCCGGCTGCACCTCGTTGCTTCGTCCCACCGGCTCTATTGGGCTCCTTCCCCCCGCCAGCTCCACCTTGGTCCTCAGTCGCTCCGGCTCCGCCGCGGATCTCCGCCTCCGCCTTGGTCGCCAGAGCCCTCGGCTCCACCCTGGCCCCCCGGATCCTCGGCATCCTCCTGGCTCATTGGCTGTCCGTCTCCGCCTCGGGCTCCTCCACCACCTGCTCCACCGCCGTTGGTCAGTCCCCTGGAGTCGCCACCAATTCCTCCATGGCTCCTCCCACCGTCGGCTCCACCGTGGGTCGACATTATGGCTGTGGCCTGGGTCCTGCTTGGCTCCTCCTGCTCCGGGCCCCTCCTGTCTCCTCCCTCCTTCGTCACCTCCCTGGTCTCTGTCTGCCGGCCCCCTCCCGGGTGTCCAACCTCCACCCATGCCTCCCTCTGTTGTTGCTGCGGTGCAAAGACGCAACTTCCTGGAGGGGGTGTAATGTCAGGATCATGGACTGTCTGTCATGTTTTTCCCCCTGTTTCGGTTCCCTTATTTGGTCATGTTCCTGTCCTTGTTTTGTTATTAGTTTGATTAGTCATCCCATATACCGGTGTTTCCCCAATCATCCCCTGTATTTAAGTCCTAGTCTGTCTCTGTCGGTTCTACTCGTTACGTTGATGTGTTTCCTGCAGTCTCCAGTGTTGATGTACCCTGTGTTCCATGAATTAAAGACGTTTCGTTTATTCCTCGTCTCCATCGTTCCTCGCCATCACAGATTGTGACATTAGTAACTTATGTCTTTCATCTATAACAATTGACTTTCACACGCATGTGTAATGTATAAACTGTTATAAATAGTCACAAACACTGTAGATGAAGACTCACGCGAGGAAGACCGAGGTAGCGATGAGTGTGGCCATGTAGAAGCCTCGTAGGCAGTCGCCATTCTTCTTCTGTCTCTGATGCATCTCACCCCCACAGTTCTCACAGCAGCGGCACACACAGAAACACAAGCCCACTATCGGCAAGAACAGCACAAATGTCACCCCCAGTACTGTCAGGACTATGAAGCCGAGCTCATAGAAGATAGCCTGGAGAGGAGGAGAGCATTTAATCACAATTAATCTTACAGTATATACTGATATCTCTTGAGAAAAGCCCCCAAATGAAGATAGCAAAGCTTGATTAGCTCCAAATGTTGTAGCGTGGAATTTTAGATACAACTTACACATTATATATTTAGTTATAAATATCAGTAACTTTGAATAACTATAGGAGATGAAAAATAAAAAGGTAAGTTTATCAAGGTGACTTTTATCTAATTTAATTCACTTTTTTCTTGCATTTCAGGATTTATATCTCCCTATTCTATAATATTGTGAGATATAAACTCGCTATTCTAAGAAAAGATTGTGAGATACAAATTCAAGGAAAAAGTCAGAATTACGAGATTTTAACTCCTGAGTAGAAAACATGGAATCGGGAGATATAAACTTGCAATTGTGAGGAAAAAAAGTAAGAGCTGTGAGATAAAAACCATAAATCTCTAGAGTTTTCATTTTTAAACAGTACCTGTAGAAATAATACAACATTCTCTGGCTGCATTGCCGTAGAGTTGAAGAGACATCATTAGTGTGCACGTCGAAGATAAAGAGAGAAAAAAAACTGTGATTGGAGCATGTGATGTCATTTAAACTGTTATATAAAATACATACTACATACATATATAATATACAGTGTGGCACAAAAATCCTTAGCACAACCAAACACACACACCTTTTTGTAATCCTTCCCTTTGATTCCTCCCATGTTCTGCTGGACCATTTTAACAATGAGATCTGTAACAGAAAATTTACCAGATTAGCTCACAAGTTTGAGAAAAAATGTTTTCTGTTATTTAAATAATCTGTTGAGATTAGTTTAGGATGTACGATGACCATCATTGTTTGAATGAAGGGGCTACAGCAGTATACACATGCTCTTAGATTCAAACAACAGTTACCAATAATGGGTCATGCACCGTTATGCTAAAACAACAGATCAGATTCATGTTAATCATAGACCTGCATAAAGCATAAATGCAGCTGTCTGTTAACCACTATGTTAACAGTGCTAATGCTACAGTATGTTAGCATCTGTTACAAACCATCTGCTCAGCCTATATTTCTGTGTAATATTTATGCTCATGTTTTAGGTTAAACAACTGATAGCTAATATTAGTCTTCTACCCTAAACCAATATCAATTAAATATATATGTCTACATTTAAAAAAAAAACTTGGAAAAAATTCTCAAGTAGACCTTGAAAAAAAAAAGGTATGAAAAAGCATTTTACTTAATAAAATGCCAAAAATTGTCAGAATAATATATGTGAACTGAAAACTGCAAGATACCTTTAAAAGCTACAAGATACTTACCTTAATACCCTATGGCACAGTCTCACCCATCACGTTTTACCTCATCTGAACTAAACATAGCCTTAATGCACTTACACCTCACCTCTAAGTGTGTTAATGATGGCAGTATATTGGAAAACTCACACAAAATTAAATTTAACTCTGAAACAAACCTTTCCAGAATGCATTTTTTATGTTTTTAAGACATTTGGGGTATTTTTGTCAAACCATAAATAAAATAAAATAAAACAGCCTATTGTCCCATGAAAAGTTTTGACACTTAATCAGAGGCGGACAAAGTACATAACTCCATTACTTAAGTGAAAGTACAGATCCTGGTCAAATATTACTCATTACAAGTAAAAGTTGTAAAGTACTTGCTTTTAAAAGTACTTAAGTAACAAAAGTAAATTTCCTTATTTATGTCAATGCACTGTTTTATTATTGTTGTATGTAATACTTGCAATACCTCTGACACAATTTACAATACATTACACCTACTGAATACACTGACTAGCTTGTAGTATCTTTGGAATAAAGAGCTTTTAGAATGTTAAAAACCTATGGGTGAAAAAACAAAACAAAAAAAATTATTATTTAACACCCCTACCCACCCCCACAAAAGCAGGATGGTAGTGATCTCAGCTCTGGACACATCTATGTGTAACCATTCATCCACATTTGAACCGAGTGGACAGTGAAATTGCTGTAAATACAGACTAAGGAAGAAAATAAAAAATCCAACTTGCTTTAAAACCCAGCAACACAACTGTAGCTGTATAACTTTACAACAGCAACACTGCTTTAAAAATGCAAAACAGCAAGACTTATTACAACAGTTCTTCTGTGGCTTTATAGGTAATATTTTCACTTACACAATTTAGCAAAATCAGACAATATTGTGTCTAATATAAACACAATATTAACTTCTTATTATTGAATTGTAAATAAATATCACATTTGGAACTGGTCAGTGCTCAAAAAATGCTGGGAAATTACTTCATGTAGCCCCAAGAGTGATTACTGATAAACTGTCTGATAAAAGAAAGTTAGGTTTTTGAGAAGAAGAAAATCACCCCCTGAGTTTCAAAGCTGCTAACGACTTTCTACTTCGAGGATCTTGATAGAAATGTAGTGGAGTGAAAAGTACAATATTTGTCTTTCAAATGTAGTGAAGTTAAAGCAGCACTATGTAACTTTTTCTGTGTTCAAAATTTGCAAAATTGCAAATTGAATTAATTTGCATGAATTAATCTTACAAACCTAGTTTTTGTCTTATTCCGAATCACTGCGGTACACTTATAATAAGTACTTATATTTGGACTATTGTAGCCTGATCGGGTCGTCACCGCTGCGGAGTAACACATACCTGCGTGAATCGCCATAGACATAAACTTAGAGAAGTAGCTCCGGTTGGAATGTTCTTCCGCGGGATGTGTGCAGTTCTGTTTATTAACCGCTAGAGCGCCAAAAGTTACATAGTGCTGCTTTAAAGTCATAAGTTTCTAGAAAAAAATAATTCTCAAGTAAAGTACAGATACTCAAAAAGTGTACTTAAGTACAATACTCAAGTAAATGTACTCAGTTACTGTCCGCTTCTGCACTTAATGATATTCTTAATGGAAAAAATGCAGAACGTTTTCTGCAACAAAAGTGAAGTTCAGAGAGTACAGCAAACACACATTATGACCTCTGTTCCACTGAGTATGCATGATTTCCAATACTCTTTTTTGCATCCATATACACACACATACACAAAGAGAATGCATTTTCATGTATAGTGATATTATAATTGAATGTAAATTGTTACACAGTGTCGTTTATGAAACGTCTCCTCCCCTAGTGGCAATTCTGTGTACTGCAGAAGTGAACTGAAGAACTGTAATGCTCACACCCGAACATAAACAAACACTTAACCCCAAAACACCTTTACATAAATGGATAAGCTTCTTTACAGTTGTACTAAATTTAGCAGGTATTTTTTTCTGCCATGACACCTTGCAAGGAGATCAACATGATCCAAAATATAATGCCATGGCCAAGACTGCACTGTACAACACTAACTATAGCAGCACTACTTTACTACAGGTCACAGATCCCCACCCAGTCAAAACAATATAACATTATCACAGAACACTTTGAGCTAGCTCATTTTAATAATGCCTGCCTCTGCAGTCTCCCAAATGCTTGTAGATAGAATGTAGATCACTGATTCTTGAGACATGGGACAAAACATTTTACAACAGCAATTGTAACTGCTATTAGGTTTAAAAATGAAAATATTTTTCAATCGTAAATGTTATGAGCTAATAACAGAATGTATTTAACACAATTATCCCCTTCAATTTGATTTGATCATTATTATTTGAAATCTATGACACTTATTGTCTTCTCACTACATCTAAAACAGTGTGTCCACAGAGAAGGGTTCATGCTATAAAATGGATAAAAATGATTTTAATGATGAAAAAGAGCTTGTTTTATCAAAAGCAACACTTAATATCTCATATCAAAGCAAGGTGTCATATCAAATGACACATGCGTGTTTCATAAGGTTTCAAAGTTGTGTCCCCACTTTTTGTCAACACTGTTAGACATTCATTAAAATGTAATAAAATTGGGGTATCAGTGGCAGCTGTCACTCTAATCGACCCCCTTGCCACATTCCACCTCTGCAGAGTACATCAGTGTCAGACAGGCTCTGGTAAGTTTTATAGTTTTATATATAGCTATAGTTTTATATTTTAAATCCTAATGTTAATATGTCCTGTGTCACAACCATGATGTCAACACCCTCTTCCACTTTCTGAGGAAATTATTTGACATATTTAGATAATTTTATTCTCCTGAAGCAGGTTCTTTTAGCAACAGAGAAACCATAATGGCTACTACATGAACTGTACTTGTTTTGTGAAAAAAATGCCTTATTTGTCAACACTGTCAGATTTTCTGTGTGACAGTGGTGACGGGCCAATGACGGAGTAGACATTCAACATAAAGTCATCGTATTTTTGTGGTTTTAAATGTTTTTATATAATTTTAATTATATTAAATATAAAATAATGTTTAATTTTACTAATAATGTATAACAACTAAATATACAGCATATATTGCTTTTGTGGATAGATTGTTATCAGAGTTCGGGGTTGAGGGAACATAAGATTCAGGGAACACAAGGCTGAGGGAACACAAAACACTGAATAAAACATGTCCATACATAATACAGTTTGTTTGTATTCTGATCATATGTGTTCTGATCATTTTTGGATCATTTGTTAAGATGTTTAAATCTGAGTATATAGATCCTGGTGAATGTAAAAGGATAGAGGTAACAACTAACTGTTTTATTTGCTCACTTAACCGTTTTTAAAAGTTACCTTGTTAGATGCACAAGCAGACTGTTCTGAGATGAGAGATCATTTGTGTTCCAGTGATATATCAAAATGCTTAAATGTGAATCTTGAATAAAAGCTTATAAACAATAACATACTCACTGTTTGTTGTATTTATTTTAATACAGTAATTGATTGATTGAATGTATTTGATAGTTAAAATGACTACAAATTCAGGTTTTTGTCACCACCGTCAGATTTGGCAGGTCTGTCACCTCCGTCAGATGAATATTTTGATAATAGTTGATAATGATATTTTATATTTGTTGAGGGATTGTTGGTCACATCTGAAAATGTAATCTGTCTGCTAACACGAGAATGTGTTTTCAAATGTTGAAAAACATCTTGATTGCTTGATTTCAAAATAAGTGATGGCAAGGTAAAAAGCACATTTTGATGAAAAAGATAAAAGTTGGGAGGTTGCATCAAAGCATAGCTCAGTAGCTTACATGTAAGATACAACAATATAGTTTATTACAAGAGTACAAGATTTTATTTTATTTTATTCAACATTGCACCCTGTTTTGTCCCACTTCTCAAGAATCAGTGAGATATTAAATATACTGGGATCAGTATAATTAAAAATAAAAAAATAAAAAAACACATATATATATATACTTTTATTCAGCAAAGATGCATTAAATTAATAAAAAGTGAAGTGTAAAGACATTTATAATGTTACAAATGTTATATAATGTTCAATTTCAAATAAATGCTGTTGAACTTTCTGTTTATTAAAAAATCTTGTAAAAATGTATCATAGTTTCCACAAAAATATTAAGCAACACAACTGTTTTCAACATTAATAACAATAAGAAATGTTTCCTGAGCAGCAAAAAAAAAAAACAAGTGTTGATGTTACATTACGTGATGTTACAGTATTGCCTCTTATATTATACACAGTGTTATCCTGAAAATTACCCATTTTTATTTTAGAGAGTCTAAATGCAATATGTGTGTGTGTGTGTGTGTGTGTGTGTGTACAGGTTTATGAGGACACAAATGTGTATAATGATATGGGTACTACAACGTAAACATGGTTTATGAGGACACTTCCGGTGTCCCCGTAAAACAAAAGGCTTAAAAAACATATTGATGTTACATTACGTGATGTTACAGTATTGCCTCTTATATTATACACAGTGTTATCCTGAAAATTACCCATTTTTATTTTAGAGAGTCTAAATGCAATATGTGTGTGTGTGTGTGTGTGTGTGTGTGTGTGTGTGTACAGGTTTATGAGGACACAAATGTGTATAATGATATGGGTACTACAACGTAAACATGGTTTATGAGGACACTTCCGGTGTCCCCGTAAAACAAAAGGCTTAAAAAACATACAGAACGGTGTTTTATGAAATTCAAAAATTGCTAGCAGTTTCCTGTGAGGGGTAGGTTTAGGTGTAGGGTTGGTGTAGGGCAATAGAAAATACAGTTTGTACAGTATAAAAACCATTACACCTATGGAGAGTCCCCGTAAACCACAAATACAAGTATGAGATATGGCAACTCTTTATCTCAAATTTTGCATTTGTGTAAGAGAAAGAGAGAGGGAACCAGAAAAATCCTGTGTGAACAGGAAAGGGTACCACTGGTTATAATGGCATATGGTTAATCCTCTTACACTGGTCTTGCTGTTGGGCAGTTAAGTGGTCCCTCTCCCTTAATGCTTTCTTTCCCCTTTTTCCCCTTCTTCTACCAAACCCCATTCCTCTCCTATTTAATCCTTAGCCCTCTATTCACACACTCTCACTTCCTTCCCTCTTTTTCTCACCGAAACAACAAGCCACACTGAACAGTCGAAGTCTTCGAAAGAAGTATAGTATAATATTATATAACATGTTGACAAATAAAGACACATTGTCTAAACAGAGGGAACAGCACTTCACACACAGACAATGCCAGCATAACTGGGTCATATCTGGGTGTTGATCTTCCTGTCCTTCAATTACAATGCAGTTGTTGTTGTTTTTTTTTTATCCAGTGATCAGTGATATTAAGCTTTATCTGGGCTGAGACGAAGGGAGTCCCCGGATTAAAGCCCAGACTTTAGATAGAATGAATGTCGTGATATTATGTCTATCATGCATAAATCCATCTATTCCTTCACAGAGAACACACTCCAACTGTGTTCAAACCTGTGAGCTGTGACTAATCTGGAAAAATAGTTGCAGACAGACGGAATAGAGAAATATAGCTTTATATAGGTCTTTAACCTGAACCATGTGTATGTTACTGCTGTTTAATCCAGTAATCCAGCCTCATCTCCACATCAGAAGTACCTTTCTATAAAATCAGGAGTTACAAATCTGCAAAGAATGATTTAGCGGTACTAAAGAGATTGCAGAGGGAATAATATCTGTTTGTGGCTTGTGTTTGATGTGTGTCTGTCTCTAAATCCACACCCACATATTTACAGATTAAAAATGGCATCCCATTTCTTATATTGTGATATTTTTCATTAAAATTGGTGGGTTAAGGTCAGAAATATTGCAAAATGGTTGTTTTTTTGGTCGAATGTTTTGTTAGGAATATTGCATTGCGTGTACCTTTGGAGCATATGGCACTCAGATTATCAGATTACCTGATTGGCCAGGTGACTCATAGAGCAGATCGGCTAATTGGTTAGGCAGCAGGGACTTAACCATGCAATCCTATTCTACTCTAAAAACACATATACACACACACACACACATACACAAGCGCTCCTCTATGCTCAACATGCTGACCTCACAAAGAAATCCACCTGCCAACAGCCTGACCTTAAATAGACCAGGGCTAGTTGTCACATTTTTTGTCTGCAGTGAATGTTTCTTAGGGTAGGTTTATTTTTTAAATTTCCTTTCTGTGTAGGCACATGCCATGAAGTCTAAAAATATAGATACAATATGAATATAAGATATTATATAAAATATAAACATTTTCACTATTATTGCCATAGTGGGGCATATTGCCACACTATATACACATATATAAAATAATTGTAAAGCACAAAACAGTTCTTAATATTATTATTGGTGATATTTACAAAAATATCAACATGAGACAAACACTATTTTGCACATAATTCTGGTCTCTGTGCACTCCTCATTACCTCACAGAATAAACCGAACATCACTTTTTGAATTATACCTGGAAATCTGTGCATTAATGAACTTTACTGTTAGTACAAACAGTACAGTATCAAAACCAGTGCTGTCTTATCCTGTGTTTAGTAATAATTTCCATACCAATATATCCATACTTTCTGCAGGTTCAGAACGCAAATGATGAATGAATTATGAGTGGATCTTTAAATGCATCCAGGCATAACATTACATCATATCACATTATTTCAATTCATTTATTTATGGCAAGCCATTTTAATATTTATTCCTTAAATCTAACTAGTATTACCTTTTATGTTAGAGGTGCAGATTGTTGAAAAATATGTGTCTATGTAAATCAGAGATTTGTGCTTCACTGTTATTGTATATCCATCATTATTATTATTATTGCCCTGTTACAAAATTACAAATCAAAACGGATGGCATTATGTTTTCTCACTGTACACTTCTCTGCTCTTCCTGCAAATTACTGTAATTATCTTAACTGCGACTGGCTTGACCAAATCTGCCACTAATCATTGCATTCTGGTCCATTCAGGAAGAAAGTGCTACATTGTGTATGTGTGATGTGCAGTATAACCAAATCACAAAATGAAAAAATATATATATATATATTTGACATTTTTCTGTAAAATTGATATTGAATTTTGAATTGAATAGTAATGTCAAGCATGATCATAATTTTCATAATTGATCATTGGCGTTACTTCTAAATACTTGAGTAATTGTGCCTATCTCTATACTAGTACTTATTCCAGTAGCGAACATGTGTTCAATTAATTACACATTTACAGTTTATTGAAGGTAGCAAATGAGATGTATACTAGTGTCTCATTTCTACTTATCTACAAATTCGCTAATAACAAATAAAAAGTACAAGTAAGTTGTTAACCATTTGTTACCAGGAACAATGTAATTTTTATCATGGTAACTGAATACATATTAAGTCACTACTGCAATAAGTGGGCCTAGTATATAATGAATAACAAGTGAATTTAAAACTCAGATTACTAGTTAATTAAACTGGCAACTATTAACATATAAAGAGGTAACACTGTATTTTACAGTGTCCTTGTTAAAGTGTTATATGTCTTAGTAATAACAGTAAATGATGTACAATTACAAGCAACTTATTTATTTGCTAATTTATTAAAGTTGCAAATAAAACAAAGATTACTGGAGTATGTTTTACAAAAACCAAAACAAATTGTGAAATTTATTAGCTATTTCTGACCAAAAATTATTTCAGTTATTTTTGGTGTATAGTAAATACATGTTGTTGTACATATTACTCAATAATTACTTGTGTGTTTCCTCTGTAACAGGGACACCTTAAAATGTTACAGTAACACTTTATTTTAAGGTGTTCTTGTTACACATGTTACATGTACTATTATAACAACAATTAGTTATGCATAATTACATGCAAGTAAACCTAAGCCAAACTCTAATCCTAACCCTAATCATGTAGTAAGTACATGCAGTTAATTCATATTACTCAGTACTTAAATGTATAATTACACTGAAACAAGGACACCTTAAAATAAAGTATAACCAATGATACCGTTAAGTGTAATGTGTTACCAAAGATTAGATTTAAGAAATATAAATGTTAAAACGGCTTGCCATAAGATGCCATAAGAAGTACTTTTAAAGCATGCACTTGCGATATTCATCTATCTAAAGTCTACAACACAATTCTGTAAGAATATGGACGTTTGCCATGTGAAAATGACCCACAAATACACGCGCAAGAATGTGGAAAACTTTTGCGCGTTCTCAAAGCCAGTGTGCATCTCACCTTTCGGGAAAGGGTTGGGTTGAACCACGTACAGAAACGCGTGGACCATGTGAAAAAGAACGCCGATGGGACCCGGTTCGTAATATGCGTGCGTTTCGTACACCACAGACGGCACGAAGCCAAAGTCCAACGTTTCGACCGGCACTCTCAGCATCATGCTGCGCGGAGACGAATCCCGGTGCTCCTCTCGGGCTTCGCTGCTCGTGAGACCCGAGCACATCACCAGCACGAGCCCCACTTTCCACCACATGTCTATCAGTCCTTTACGCGGGGCGCTTTTGATATATAACGGGAGGGAACAAAAAGTGGAGGAGAGATAAAGTGAGGTCAAAGTATGTTTGTTTGGAATGCTCTCTAGTCCTCGACATCAAAAATACAAATTAGAAAAAAGAAAACAAATCAATAATGAAAAATATATATTCCAGCTGATGGGTTTATTCCCCGTTTCCTTTTGATGGCTTCATGGTAAACATCCCTTCGTTCTGGAGAGCTCAGGATGAGCTGCGTGTCTGTCTGGCCTGCGCCTCCCGCTGCGCTCTTCTCTTGTCCAGTGCAGTCTTAGTGCACGCGCACTGGAGATGGCTTTAGAGGAAAATCACGTCAAGCCAAGTCAAAGTATGTCATTCCTTTCCTCTATGAAAGAAGCCGAAATGCTTACAGCATTTTACACAATACAGACACAATTCCAAACTGACAATACTGTCAGTAACTGCAGACATGAGCCAATTGTGTATGCTTCTAACTTTGGACACTGTTTTCTTCTAAAAAGGTTGAATTTGATTAAAACTCAGATTTTAGTAGATGAACAGATTTCAACTTGCGTGATTTTGTATGAAGGTAACAGAACTCTTTTTCCATGTTTTATCATGCATTTTTCTGGTTTATTTATTTGGAACAAATTCAAATGAATTGTAAAAAGCATCATAAAATTATGAAATGATTATGCATGCATTGGTTGATCACAATTTCATAAGGTTAATTAGATGTTAAACATCATATCACATGTATATAATTGCTATAAATCCTCTTTATTTTAGATTCTTTTTTTCTATTTTTATTCTATTCTTTATTCTGCTTTATATAGAAATTGCACAGATATGAAGGCATTGTTCCATTTATGAATTATTTTATATGTACTTCACAAAATAATTGTAATTTCTTAGACCTACTGTGGTTATCAGACTCAACAGTCAAAGAATGATGATAACTTATGATTACTGGTCACAACTTTAGAGCAATAGAAAGTTTAACTATCAGTCGTTGTTTACAAAAATACACAGTGATATTCTCTTTCATGCAGTCAGAAAGTCAAATGAGCAGAAAAGCAGCAACTCGGACTCTGCCAAGACAGCTGATGGTCTTCTTCACTGAAATGTCCCACAGCTACATTTGGAACAGCTGAAAAGCCTCTGTGCGGCTGTGTGTGCATGGACATGAATACCAACCAACAGGGACAAAGAATAAAAGACAGACAGAGAAAGAGGCCACAGTTTGTATTGTCAGTCAGCACAACCAAAATCGACATGCACATCTCAGAGAAACAGAGAAAAAAAGAGCTTTCAAAGTGTATCATAGAGCACGTTGAAGTTAAAAGTTCAGTAAAACGGGAAAATAATGATTACATTCTTTTGGTCTTTATCCGTAAACACAGTTGTTTCATTGTTTTTAAACTGTAGCTCTTATCTAAAAAAATTTATTTAAAAATTAGATTATTTTAATATTACATTTTTATAAGAAAAATGTATGTATCATACCCTGAGATGATAAAAATCTCTCAAAATTCAACTACAGTCACATGTATTTCTGGTAATTATAACATACCTTTGAAATTACATAGTTTATATAAGTGGTGGTGTCTAAAAGTCAAAATACAATTTAAACCTGGATACAATTTCTTAGAATTTTTAAATACCAGAAGAAACATGGTAAAATTATTAAATATATATATA
>NW_015505525.1:1763289-1764830 GCF_001515645.1 Sinocyclocheilus grahami
TACTTTGTTTGGCCTTCCAAAAGAGGATGATATCCACTTTGTCATGCCTAGAGCTGATCGGTGCTGGTCGCTGAGGAAATACATCAACTTCGCGCTGTGGATCGCCGGATCGGCTTTCACCATGGACGAAGCGGAGTCCAGCCCGGGGGTTGTCACATGTGGATGCCGCAAGCAACCTTCGTCAATCCGCCGGCCGCCGCTCACTCTAGCCCACCGTGTGTGACGCTGTGTGTTTCGTTGTGAAAGCGAAACTACTTTGTTTGGTCTTCCAAAAGAGGACACGACTACAAATCAGTGGTTAAGTTGTATTTACAACACTGTTCCAGAACAGTTCAACCCAAATATTCAGATGTGTGCAGTGCATTTTATGGAGGACTGTTTCCTGATCCTGGTAGAGTAGACTATGTGAATAGAATAATGTGTTTTTGAACCTTAAACTGCATAAACACATTTCATTACACCAAATACACCACATAATGTTCTTTTAGCAACATCATATGACCCCCTTTACATTTTTTGTTTGTCACAAAGCAGTTTGTGACAGTATGCTTTGTTCATTCAAGCATGCTACTGTTATGAAAGCTAAAAAATAGTAATTATAAACTAAATAGTAAATATAGAAGCAAAAAAATCTGAAATTTTTTTTTTTTAAAAGACTGAACATCAACTCGGCATTAGAGAGCCTTTTAGAGATTTATTTGAGATTTCTAATCCAGTTTTAAATAGACTTGTCTCATAGTGGTATTCATTCATTCTGTGATCTAATTTTACACACATTTCAAGTCAAAATCACAATCGGTTTAGTGTTTAGATCTCTATGGTTTTAGCACAGATGAGTTTAGTGTTACATAATCTTTAGGCAACTATTTTTGGCCTGGGGTCACAGAGGATGGATTTAATTAGGTCCTTGACAACACCATCACCTCATGCATTCACCACTCAAACCAGAATGTGACGGACAGTTCTAGTGACTGTTAGGATCTGCACAAATTTAACCTATATTTTAGAGGACAGTTAAAATAATATTCAATATAATTTAAATTACTTATAAAAAGACATACAGTGAAAAGTGTAACAGTAAATATTAGGTTCTCAGTGTTTCCTTTCCATTTGAATCACTAAAGCTTTGTTGAGAAAGCAATCTATTGATCGAAGTGGCTGTGCAACCGCACTTTGTTAAAAATATGTGCAAAAAATTAGAACATCATGAGGTCTCTGTACCTTTATGCTTTATAATATGAGTGTTTGAACAATGTTTTCAGGACATCGCCTGTGAATGTGATGTTTAGAGGTGTCCTGCCATAGAAAAGAAAATTTAAAAAAAATGTTAGTTGTGTTAGATGTGGCATGATGTGTTATGTTAGTGGCATTATGTGCCAATGGTGACCATTCAAAAATGGGACAAAGCACTTTTCAAGTTTTTTATTATTTTAGATGTTGGATCTTAACAAACTTTCCTTTTGGTATCTTAATTTTTAAGGTTCTGTATGTTTAAGTTCCAGAGATATTAGTTTTGGTGTGTGTGTGTGTGTGTGTGTGTG
>NW_015505525.1:1764888-1778204 GCF_001515645.1 Sinocyclocheilus grahami
TTTTTTTCAGATCCTCAGAGAGTTCTTTGCCATGAGGTGCCATGTTGAACTTCCAGTTACCAGTATAAGAGAGTGAGAGCGATAACACCAAATTTAACACACCTGCTCCCCATTCACACCTGAGACCTTGTAACACTAATGAGTCCCATGACACCGGGGAGAGAAAATGGCTAATTGGGCCCAATTTGGACATTTTCCCTTAGGGGTGTACTCACTTTTGTGGCCAGCGGTTTAGACATTAATGACTGTGTGTTGAGTTATTTTGAGGGGACAGCAAATTTACACTGTCATACAAGCTGTACACTCACTACTTTACATTGTAGCAAAGTGTCATTTCTTCAGTGTTGTCACATGAAAAGATATAATAAAATATTTACAAAAATGTGAGGGGTGTACTCACTCCTGTGAGATACTGTATATTGTCATGACAACTCTCAGAGGGATTGGCATGGTAATGCACATGACAATGTTAATGTATTTGGTCTTGGCGGAATAGATCTGCTACGCTGCTGCGGCAGAGCAAGTACCGAGACTTGCAACTGGCAGTACATCCACAACATGCTGCTGTGAGCATGTAATAAATATTGCTGCTGCAAATATAACATACATGAAATAACCCCCATATAGCATACATTAATCACTTCGTAGCAGATCTATACAGGTGGAGCTGGGGAAGGTGGAGGGTTTCTGAAGCAAGCTGCAACTGCTACAGCAAGCACTAGTCATTATTTGAATGTTGAGCAGCGAGCTCATTGGCAACCGATACAGGAGAGAACCAATCAGCTATGCTATGTGATAATGATGTCTTTAGGTCAGATTGAGTTAGACCATCGGACTGCGCCATCTAGAGTTTCATGCCAGAACTTTGTGTGTATATATATATATATATATATATGTATATGTGTGTGTGTGTACACACACGCACACACACACACACACACACACACCAAAACTAATATCTCTGGAACTTAAACATACAGAACCTTAAAAATTAAGATACCAAAAGGAAAGTTTGTTAAGATCCAACATCTAAAATAATAAAAAACTTGAAAAGTGCTTTGTCCCATTTTTGAATGGTCACCATTAGCACATAATCCAACAAAGATTACTAAAGTCAACTGATTTTACTAATAGACCTACCAATCTCTGTGCAAAAATAACATAATGATGCTGCAATCTTTCTAATGTTGTTTTTATAATTGACACATCTGACTGACAATGAACATGGTAATATTTCAAACTAAAAGTATTTTGAGGGGAAGGGACATTTTTAAATACAGAATTATGAATGAAGAAAAAAACAACCGTAAGAATTTTTGACATTTGTTTTGGAGCACTGTACATTACATTTTTTGATTATTTGAATCCTACTATTTTTCCACAAATGCATGGAATCTTCCAAATATGTAATTTAGGAATATAATCCACCCCTTTCTCTCATTTTCTTAATTGGATGCCCCCTTTGAAAGGCAAGTACAGTGAGCATCAGAACAAGATCTTCCCTGCCGTCCAATGTTGACCTCCGCTGGTGATCTTGAACCTCTTGACAGTGTGAAAACGTCACTAGGTGGATTCCAATTGGTTAAAACGGTGTGTGTTGGTGTGATTGTCTGTGTATAAGTGTGTTTAAGTCTTAAATAAATTAGGTGCATCGCTTATTAATAAATATCCCGCAGTTTCTCGCTGTCTCATTCCAACGAGCTCAGGTTCAAATGTCAAACTAATCAAGCTGGCAGAGAGGGCGGGTATTTCAGTGCATACCTGGCATCACTCTTAAACTTGAAGGTGCGCGTTAATGTCAGTCGATACGGTTACCGCAGATAGTAAAGCGATCAATCTCCAGCAAGTCTTTTTTGGGTGCGCTGTGTTTAAGTTCGGTATCGTCCTGAATAAGGCTTTTCTCTTCTGATTCATCTGGTGTAGTGAGGAACTGATCTGATTCGCTGGTGGGGATCTGAGGGGCGGGGCATTCATACCTTTGGGTGGGTTGAGTGGTGACTGATGCAGACATGCCCTCCTCCGCTGGCTCACCTTTAGAGGGGTATGGACACAATGGGTTAGTGAGAACAAAACCTTGACTCTGCAAACTATTTTCTGTCTATTATCAGGCTTCTCTCTATTATGTGGGTCAGAAGATGTGTGCATGTGCATGTGTGTTACCTGGTGGTTCGCGTGTGTGTTTGGTATGGTGGGTTCTGCTGGACACTCTGCTGGGAGCTGCAGAGGGGGGATTTTGAAACAGCTTCTCCTCCATATTTGCCTCTTTCACATACATACAGGATTTCCCCAACAACACAATACCGTTCAGCACCTTCAGGGTGATCATACTGAATAAACACACACAAACACACAGGCTCAGCACAACATTCAGATCATATACGCCACTGGTCAAATTTTAGGATCAGTTCATTTTTTGAAAAAGGATTCTTATGTTCAACAAAGCCAAGAGTAAAAACAGTTATATTGCAAAATATTATTGCACTAACTGTTTTCTATTTTGATTTATTTTAAAATGGAATTTATTCCTGTCATGGCAAATCTGAATTTTCAGCAGCCATTTACTTTAGTATTGCATTGCAAAATTAGCATTAATATCCCAGTTGGAAATGGTTATGCTGCTTAATGAAGCGAGGAAATAGTTTCTTTCGATGAACAAAGTTTGAAGGACTTTATTTATTTGAAACTAGGGCTGTGCAATTAATCGCATGCGATTGTCATGCGCATCTCGTCAGTAAAGCCGGTTCCGTGATTGGTAGTAAATCGCCATCACCTGCTTTCAGATGGAGCGGCATTTACTACACAGAGCCATAGTTCACTGACAAGCTAGGCCATATCGCGTTCATAATGCAGATATGGCCACATTTGATTATGAACGCAATATTGCCTAATTGTCAGAATCATTTCCATCATTATAAATGTCTTTACTGTCATTTTTTATTATTTTAATATAGCCCTGCTGAGTAAAAGTATACATTTCTTTAAAGAAAAATCACAGCGATGCCAAACTTGAAAATAAAAAAAGTTGGTCATACTTTATTTTAAGGTCTAATTCTCGCCATTAACAAACCATTAACTACAACTTTTGCCTCATACTCATAATTTGCTGCTTTTTAATAGTTAGTAAAGTAGTTGTTAGTAGTTGTTTGGGTAGGATTAGGGATGTAGAATATGTTCATGCAGAATATGTGCTTTATAAGTACTAGTAAACAGCCAATGTGTTAATAACAGGCATGCTAATAAGCAATTGGTTAATAGTGAGAATTGGTCCCTATTGTTACCAAAAAGTTTATTAAAAAAATGTGAACTCATACCCCAGGTAGAAGAGCACAACACAAACAATGGACAGAGAGCCCTGGATCTTCACTGAGCTGGTCACCACCCGGATCAACTGTCAATCACATACTACATGAGTATAACTGTAATACCACGTTACTACACATCACAGTTCCTTCATGGTAAATAGCTTTAGAAGTTTTGAAAAATATAGCTAATGTAAATAAATGTCAGCTGTCAGTCTAACAGTCACTTTAAAGGGTTAGTTCACCCCAAAATGAAAATTCTGTCATTAATTACTCACCCTCATGTCATTCAAAACCCGTAAGACCTCCGTTCATCTTCGGAACACAAATTAAGATGTTTTTGATGGAATCTGAGAGCTGTCTGACCCTCCATAGACAGCAACGCAACTGAAATGTTCCCAAGTCCAGAAACGTAGCAAAGACATCGGTAAAACAGTCCATGTGACATCAGTGGCTCAACTTCAATTTTGCGAAGCTACGAGAATACTTTTTGTGCGCAAAGAAAACAAAAATTATGACTTTATTCAACAATTCTTCTCCCCCGAGTTACGTCTTCTGCCATTTTGGAGAGTATCACAACGCATACGCACGCTTTATACTAAGTGTAAACAACGCTGATTACGCCGATTACGTTCATGCGCACACTTTCCCCCTAACGTAAACAACGCCGATTACGTTCTTGGGTACTCTCCAAAATGGCAGAAGACGTAACTCGGGGGAGAAGAATTGTTGAATAAAGTCATAATTTTTGTTTTCTTTGCGCACAAAAAGTATTCTCGTAGCTTCGCAAAATTGAAGTTGAGCCACTGATGTCACATGGACTGTATTACTGATGTCCTTGCTACGTTTCTGTCTGGGAACATTTAAGTTGCGTTGCTGTCTATGGTGGGTCAGAGAGCTCTCAGATTCCATCAAAAATCTGTGTTCCGAAGATGAACAAAGGTCTTACGGGTTTTGAACGACATGAGGGTGAGTAATTAATGACAGAATTTTCATTTTGGGGTGAACTAACCCTTTAAAGTGTTAAATAGAAGAATAATGCATGTTAACAAGAGCAGTGGAGCAAAATGACAAATTGCTAATTATTGCAAACAATGGATTTATGTTTCTGCTTTTACTTTGTACTGTATGATAGATTTAGTACTGTGATTATTATGAAATAAGGAGGGTGGTTACCAGTAGAGCAAGAGGAAGAGGAATGAAGCCCATCCGCCTAGACACACTGTCACTGTAGTCTGTGTATGCCTGGAAAAATCACACAAATATCAGCATCTTATTAATAAAGCTGGACAAAATGCTCTTAAAATTAAGTCCATGTAATTAGAACCATGAATCATTTGTTGAAATTAAAATCATTTTGATACATAATTTGACAAACGTTCAGACGATTATTGCTTTATTATTGATTCTTGCTTCAAAAGGATTTCTGATATGATAAAATGAACATGCACTTACATTCTTCTGTCTGCTGCTGACCAGATCAAATGCCAAGCTCGCTCTGTATTCACTGTAGACCTACGCACACACACACAGTTACAAGTAATGATGACTTGCGGTTCAATAATTCAAGAGTCAAATATTAAATTAGTAAACTAAAAGATTCAGTGAAAGATTCATTAGCATGATTCCATCAAAAAAACTGAAGTGTTTAAGAGTCTTTTCGAATAATTAATTAAAGAGCCAGTTCATAAGAGTCATTCATGTAATGGACTACTCGGATTGCGCTGTATGTTTGTGGTCCTGGCCCTTTTAGCTCAAGACATTCAATTCTGACTGTAAACTCACATGGTGGTGCAAAAAACACTTATAATAAATAATATTTTCTTCACTAAGACCTGACTAACTGACAGACTGACAAAGTTAATTAATGTCAGAGGTTCAAGCAGCTTTACATAACCACGTTCTTTTGCCATTGGCTGTTGTAGGACAAAAAAATTCACAATACTTCCCTGTCTCATCACTTTTAATAGTCTCTGAATTAAACTTCAGTAGCAAAAATATTTCCTAAGTCTAATTCACTTTTGTGAATGAATTCAAATCAATGCCCATTCAATAGATCGATTTATAACTATGATTCAACGACTTGTGTCATCGCTAAAAAAGTTTACTGAGGTCTCTGTGTGGCATTTTATATATAATAAAATGTAAAAAAATGAAATGATTAGATATCATTCTCACTTTTGTTCATTTAATGAAATATAGAGTGAAAAACGAGCCTTGAGTATTAAACGTGAGTATAAAACGTGACACAACTATTCAAATTTTTTTGTTTGTTTGTTTTTGAAAAAAGTCTTTAATGCTCACTAAAGCTGCATTTGTGATTAAAAATACAGTTATATTGTATGTAACGGTAATATTGTTAAATATTATTATTTATTTTAATAGAAAAATTATTTATATTTTAACATTTTAAAATGTAAATTATTCCTGTGATGACAAAGCTGAATTTTCATTGTTATATGTTGATTTGGTGCTCATGAAATATTTCTCATTATTTATTATTTTCAGTTTTGAAAACATCTCCATTCTAGCGTAACCTCAGTTTCCTGAGATGAGGGAATGATATTGGATATTGGTTTACTCAACATTGCGTCAGTAGCTGACACTACGGGGATTGTGCGAAAGTCCTACCATGCTACTGCAAAAGTCCCACTCAACATACAGCAAATGGAGGGAAGACATGGAATATTTCCAGGTACATGATACTCGTTCTTCATTTGAAAGACATATTGCACAAGCATCAGTAGCACCACATATCTACAAGTAAAGAGTAGTGACAGCAGCCCTGCTGGTGTTATAGGATATATAATAGTGATATCTGTGAGACCTGGTTTAATTAGCACTGTCATATCTGACTATGATACATATCGTATCGCCCACTACCGGGCCATGGAAGAATTGCTACCGGGTCGCAAGAACGTTCTGGGAAAAATGTGTATAGATATGACACTCTGTTATTTATTTATGTTAATGATTGTTCTAATTATTCTGTATTTTCTTTGTATGTGATTGATATGGAGTAGCAATTTGACAATTTCATGTTAAATAAGTAAATGAAAGATTGCTCTTATCTGTCACATATTAGGAGTGGTCATTCTCTGTGCTTTAAATATTTTTTTTCTTGCTTATCTGAAAAAAATAGTCCGATCTGTGACTAAAAAAAACACACAATATAATACGTTGAACCACTATATAATGCTATTATAATACTATATAATAGCCTAATATATATATTAGCATTTCGGAAGGCATTTACACCTGGTCTTTTCAAAATCGGATAGCTATCTAAAGTGACCAGATGAAAACAGGCTCTAAGAATAAAGCAAATGTGTGACAGAACAGCTTTAGACATAACCTCGGCCACAAAAAGCTAGCTTCCTGTACTGACAGAACTCGAGATGATAGCAAAGAAACACCCAGATTGTAAAATCTGGCAAAAGTATTCGGTAAAATCCATCCAGCTGCTAAGCAGATGTCCTCCACAGACAGTCCATTTGCCTATGCCCAAGAGGAAGCCATACCTTGTGTGGAGTGGGCTCAAACCCCTAAACATTTAGAGCTTTGAGAGCTGTAAGATGGAGCTATCACATCAACAATCCAGTCTCAGCTTTAAAACAGGCTGGCCTTTAGTGTGGCTGCCAAAGCACACAAAAAGCTGCTCTAAAAGGCCTAGAGTGCTCAAAATAAACACGCAATGCGCATACAGGACATAGTAACTGCAAAAAATAGTATCTCCTGTGGCTGGCTCTTTTGGAGTGAGAACAAACAAAGTTATAACCTGGGCTCTGAATAGCATTAAGAGCACCTTTATTTAACTCTGCAGTGACCTGGGCCAAACTACATGTCCTCAACTCACTTATACCTGATGCGAGTGCAAGTAAGAGAACTGTCTTAAGGGAGAGCGTGTTCAAGGTTCATGGAGGGCCTGTTAGATCTCTCAGGACCAGAGCTAGATCCCAAGTTGGTCCCATGGAAGGGTAGGCAGGATTCAGCTTCTTGCACTTTAATGAAGAATTTTGAATTTAATCACCAAAACATTCTTACCAGATGATTATCAATTTCACCATGAAAAGTTATAGTTATAGTAATATGTTATATTTCTATATTAAATATATTTATATATAATATAAATTATATAAATATAAATATATACATGTAAATATTTTCAAAATATATACCGTATGTGTCTGTATTTATATACACATAATAAATATACACAGTACACACACATATATTACATAGATATATATGTATGTATGTACGGTATGTATATATATATATATATATATATATATATATATGGACCTACCACTGTTGGACATTTGGAAGAGGTTGTTTTTCTCAAATTTCTTGAATACACTTCCTTTGATCTCAACAAACTATATAGAGAAAAAAAACATACATTAATATAAACCCCACAAAAGGAGGCATGAAAGAGTGTTCCTTCATTTAAGGTAATATACAGCAACCACGATGAAGAAATTAAGGTCATTTGTAATGTATTTAATTTAATTTAACCAAATAAATTAACCAAAGCCATTAATGTTACTGTCAAGGTAGTTTGCTTGTACTCACATTATTAGACATCATAATGGTGAGCAGTGACTTGTTGTGTGAATTGAAAGCCACGTTCAGCGTGGTGGCCTGGACCATAATCAGAATGGCATGTAGAACTGGATTATTAATTAAGGAAAGTTATAACCCATGACTGATTGTAATACATCAAATATGACACAACACAACACTTGAATTTAAATTAAATAATAAAACAATTAATAAATACAACTGAGCAGTTTCAGTGTAGTTAAATAGATTTCATGCAGAGCTTGAAGCTGTAGAGTTTAAGTAACACAATCTTTAGTTTTGTATTTATTTGTGTATTCATTTTTAGTATTAATTTTACTTACACATTATATTAAATATATGCAAAAATATTATAAATTAACCTTTTTATTTCTTTAAATTCTTACTTTGAATATTTAATTATTCAAATCTATATAAAATGATCTTTATATCGACTTGTTGTGTGAATTGAAAGCCACGTTCAGCGTGGTGGCCTGGACCATAATCAGAATGGCATGTAGAACTGGATTATTAATTAAGGAAAGTTATAACCCATGACTGATTGTAATACATCAAATATGACACAACACAACACTTGAATTTAAATTAAATAATAAAACAATTAATAAATACAACTGAGCAGTTTCAGTGTAGTTAAATAGATTTCATGCAGAGCTTGAAGCTGTAGAGTTTAAGTAACACAATCTTTAGTTTTGTATTTATTCGTGTATTCATTTTTAGTATTAATTTTACTTACACATTATATTAAATATATGCAAAAATATTATAAATTAACCTTTTTATTTCTTTAAATTCTTACTTTGAATATTTAATTATTCAAATCTATATAAAATGATCTTTATATCTTTATATTTACATTTAAATATGACTATTTGGCATTTGAAACAAAGCAAGTGTGAAGGATACAGACGTAGAGAACAGCCATGAAGAAGTGTGGGATGACTCCTATATGAGCTCTTTTTCTCTCTTTAGGTTCAGTGGCAGTCCAGTACAAAGCATCCAGAATATCCTGACCGAAAGATGAAAACAAGCGATCTGCCACCTAGAGGAGAAACAGAGAGTGTTCATTCAACTACTGCTAATATAATAGCAACAAATGTGAGTGTTGTGATACTGTACCTCCAGCATGTTGTAGATGATGTAGAGTTTTATGACAGACTGACCCCGGATCAGGTGGTACATCATGGAGTAATCCACATAATGCATCATGAAATAACACAGAACCATGATGAAACCCTTCAGAACATCACACACCTGAGCAGGCTGCAAGATACGAGATCCACTGCGCACACACACACACCCACACATAAACGAGAAAAAACTTCTTCAGGCTAAATTGGCTCCACAGACATTACACAATGGAAGAGTAACTGATTAGAATCACAAAGCAGTTCTTCTATTAGTTAGATCTTCTTCCACACATAGCCACTGGGTTAGTGGTCTTGCGTCACACACTCAGTGGTGCATGCATCATGCTAAACACATGACTTGTGCTAGGGCAAGATCAGCAGTGTACATGAACCCAAACACATACACAGCATTAAAATATTTAATATATTTGAACTGAAACAGTTCATTTATTCTATACTGTTATAATAATTTTATGTAAGTAAATTAAATATAATTAAAATACAGTATTTACAAAGTGTAATTATTTTCTCTAACAACAATTCCATTACAAGCTTTACTAAATGATAAAGTAATAAATATGAAACAATTCATGATTGAGTGTTTTGATATGACACATAATTGTTTACATAAATATGCTGAAATCACAAAATGCCATTAGAAAGTCCAAGAGCAGCAATCCATTGTTTTGGATTACTGACAAGAACAATATAACAAGCTTTACATTCACAGGCTCAAGAACTGGATTTAGACAGCTATTTGCACTGAAATAGCTGTGAAAAAATGCTGATTTAATTATGTCAAAGTGCCTGGCGGGTAAAGCATATGCACTGATATTTTTGTATAAATGACCTGAGCTCTTTAAAAATAAATAAATAAATAAAAATACTGTTACAAAACATTTCTATTTTAAACAAATGCTGTACTTCTGAATGTTCTATTGTCATGGTTTCCACAAAAATAAATTGGCAGAACTATTGATAATAAGAAATGTTTCTTGAGCACCAAATCTTTAGAGCATTAGAACGGCTTTATATTTAAAAAAAAAATAAGAAATTATTTTTGTTAATGTTTTGAAATACAAAAATTATATTCGTTTGTAATTTAGCATTCTGTTTTTACTGTATTTTTTTGATCAAATAAATGCAGCCTTAGCGAGCATGAGAGTAACTTTTTAAGGAAAAATCTAAAATCTCATTGACCCCAAACTTTTGAATGATGAGTGTATTTAAATACACAAATATTAAGTGCTTGTTACTAAAAAAATGCACTCAGTGTTAGTATTTACACTGGGGTGCTAACAGTATGTGCAACTATTTACTCTAACTGTAAATAGAATCTACATTCCTTTAAACATAATTGGCTTCTGCCAATTATATTTTGTACAAGAAATGACGTATAATTCATTAGGTATTGTAATGCATGCACTGAATGCAATTTACTGAAGTTTCATTATCAGATGCTATTTACGATATACTGCATTGTTATTATATTGCATTAAGTATGGCTTCTCCTCCTATCACAGCATTCACTTGTTGAACATGACCACACTGCCATCCTGTGACCGATCATGCAAGTACACCCTGAACACTGAAAGAAGAACAGGAGAATTCTGGGAATGATCTCAGATGATTTTAGTAGTCCAGGGTGAAATCAAAACACAACAGTGCAAAATTAGACAGCTATGGCAACTGAAGACTAGTGTGTGTGTGTGTGTGTGTGTGTGTTTGAACACAGCCGCTGCAATCATACCAGCACGGGTGTGTGTGCTTAAAGCAGCTGCAGTCGTTTTTTTCTGCATACCTGCTCTTTTTGCAGTAGGGGCATATACTAGCCCTGCAGGCAGAAGAATATACAGTGAACAGCAGCTATATGCACAATCATTTTGGGCTTAAGGGTGTGTGGGTATTTGTGTGTAATAACACTGAAAGAAAAAGTTGGACAGCTCAGATGTTTCAACCTGTTAGATTATCAGAATATTATGAAAGTACTACTTTTGGGAATATTCCACCACGCATATCCTGAGAACAGCGTGTGTATTACCTGAGGCCGCAGCAGGGCAGTGTCAGCAGTCTGATCAGGGCCAGCAGCACTCTGAGGGGCAGCAGAGTGAACACGTACAGAAACACATCCAGACACAGGAAAAACCCAAACATCATCAGCTACAAAGAGAAAAAGAGAGACCAGTGATGTCCTGGATGTGGTACAACTTACTTCAATGGCTCCAAAATTACTAAAAATGACCATTAAGTTTAATAAAAGTAGTAGATAAACCTTGCCGTTGGTAACTTAACAGTTGCTGGTAGCCATTAACTTCTAATACTGTGATGTCCTGGATGTGGTACAACTTACTTCAATGGCTCCAAAATAACTAAAAATGACCATTAAGTTTAATAAAAGTAGTAGATAAACCTTGCCGTTGGTAACTTAACAGTTGCTGGTAGCCATTAACTTCTAATACTTTTTTAAATTCCATATTATGCAAGTCAATGGCTACCAGCAACTGTTTGGTTACCAACATTCTTCAAAATATCTTATTATATGTTTAACAGAAAAAATAAATTCATAGGTTTGGGACAATTGGGTATTATTATTGGATGAACTATCCATTTAAGAACCCTGACACATACATACATGTATCATTATTTTTGCATTTCTGTTTGGTGGCAGATAAATCAAACATCAGGTTTAATGCACAGAGTAATAAAGGATACTGTACAAAAGAGATGAGTGCATGTAAGCGTGTATGGACTATGCATTTGTGTTTGGTACCTTCTCCAGTTCTTTTGGAATACGCAGGCAGGTATAGACCCTCTCTCTCCGCTCAGTGTATTTGGCCTCATTGTGTTCCAGAAAATATCCTCTAGTCAACTCAGCACTAATAAACCTCACAAGAGAGAGATCTGCACACAAATAAACACACACATGAATGTGTAGTCCAACACAATGAAACCATTTTACTCATTATTTAGCACTATCCTGTAAACACAGACATGTAAAGGATGGAAGCTCAAAACCGGCGTGTGTGAAAAAAGAGGTTGAATAAACGAGTGTACCAGCATTAACTGCTGTTCATTTCTTTAATATGCACACAGCAAATAAACATGTACCATTATAAAATACAGAGAGTTACAGAGAAGTTTCCTCTTGTGAAAATGCTGTAATAAATACTTATTTAGGATTTTAGAATTTCGTTTTCCAATATAAGATACTTTCAATTTTAGATAATTTGCTCATTAAAACAAGCAAATTAGCAAAATACTTAAAACTTTGCCTGATTTAATTTGAATGTTTATTTAGTACTCATGATGTTTTTATTGTACCAGCAAAATAATTAAGTGTTTTAAACGTCATTTGTCTTTTACAATCTGCAATAATGTAGAAAGGTCAAAACAAAGCAAAACGGAAAATAAAATGGGTGTTCATTTAAATAATTCATCATTCTTTGTTTTACATTTTTCAAAACTTAAAACTTTGTTTAAAGATAAAATTTAAATGCCAGATTTTCTAGATCATTGTACAAACCTAAGAACTAATTTAAGCAATCTTCTCACAAAGGCCCAATAAGCTAATTTTTTTTTGCATTATGTTTATAATATTAAAGCAGTAAAAGCTTTGACTAGGAACACAGTTGACACAGCTGTTATGTGATAGTACACACTGGTAACCCACTTGATTTACAGCAGAGCAAATCAGTGACATACATGTTCTATTTAAGCAGAACAGAAAGTACTGGACTGTTTTTAGGGCATGTTTATGTTGACCTAAGGCCAAATGTGTTGTGATAAGGGCAAGACAGATGAACAGCACACATTGTGAATGAGTTCTGTGGCCAACACACACACTACTTTCTATTTATAACAGTAATAGAGAAGGATAAACTTGAGGATGAACACACTAAATGGGAAAACAAACACAGAGAGTGGACAGAAAGAGCGAGAGAGCTAAAGAGATAACAGCTTCTCTTGTGTGTGTAAGTGTCTTATAACTGGGTTGTGACTAAATGTATCATCAAAAGAGCATGTCTTCATGACAACCTCTAAAAGCTTGTGACAAGAAGACCTTAGCAAAAGTCAAAAGAACAGAGAAAAGAGGCCCTCGGTTTCATATATTATGTGTATTTAAAATGAGGTAGCTTGGATAAACTGACAGCCAAAACCCCTTTTTTGGCTAAAAAATAAAAAATTATATAAAACATAAAATATAATAATAATAATAATACTTACTTTAAGGTTTTTTTGGATGCAATTAATCGCAATTAATCATTTGACAGCCCTAAATATATATATATATCTATATATATAT
>NW_015505525.1:1778317-1782183 GCF_001515645.1 Sinocyclocheilus grahami
TATATATATATGAATATATTTACTTGAAGTATCCCTTGAGACTTTAAGTTAATATTTAAATAATTTAACAACATATTTGCATGTTCATGATTCTTGGATGTTGATTTATGGTCACATGACATGCAGCTAAACAACTAAAATGTTTTGATTTAGATTTTTTCTATTAGAAATAACTTCTTTTACATTTACATGCTATAATTAGCAGCTTTTCATTTATTCACAACACCCTAGCCTGCAGTTCCCTCATGAATCCCAGGGGTTTGCAAACCCCAATTTAATTATATCTATAATTACGCTGTTGACCCAACTCCTAACTTAATTATACCATAAAACATGTCCCTAACCTTTATTGTTTGTTACCTCAACAGCAGCAAAAGTGTTCTGCAATGCAACATGAAATTGAACACAATATGTACATTGTACCTAATATATTTTATTTTATTTATTTGTATGACATAAGAACATAGCAGTAAAAGACACCTAATATAAAGTGTAACCCACGTTTTTTTTCTGCAGGAACCCTGCTTTTTACTAAATTGCATTAATAGCCCATTAACATACCAGTGATTCATGCACATTCATATATGAATATGATATCTCTAAATATGCATGTAAACATTATCTGTAATTATTGCATTTATTACACAATGTTAATAATTAGAGTTACAGTTCCTAAGCAACTTCGTGTAAACAGATCTATGACACCAGCTTTATTCTCACTTATAAGACATAATTTCCCTTAATTTGTTGAATAAACACCACTGCAAACGCATAATGATGGTGATGACTTCGGGAACGAAGCTGATGTAGCTCTGGTCTTTATTTACATCTTCACACCTGATCAGCTGTCTTGATCCGCAAGCTTCTAAAGTTAGTCTCATTATACAAGAGGCTGAATGTGTCACATGAGCCACACTGGTATTTGTGGTACCATAAATAAACCGAGAGATGCTGAACTACCTGATTTAAGCTCTAGTGACTGATGATGCTTCAGACAGTATTGATGCATTGAGCTCTATGTGTGTGTCTGTATTTAACGAGCATGGTAGTGAGTGCCCACCTAACTACACGGTATTTTGGCGCGTTCTAACGTTTATATCAAACACTGCTTTCCAAGACCATCATAACGTGTGTTATGATGCCCATACGTGCTGTCTATACAGCTCACTAGGGTTAAAACAGTGCTTGCAGCGCACAGAGCCGCTGTCTGTCACTCTTACCTGACACATTGCTCGTTCTCTCTTTGCATTTCGCCTTCCTCTCGTAAAATCCCAGCGTTTCTGTAAGGTCTGACGCAGCGGCTTGTTTCTCCGTCCTTTTGACGCCGCTGAAAAGTCGTTTCTCCTTCTCCTTCTCCTCATTTTCAGTCTCGTTTTCGTCCGCAAGACCAGCCGCTACCGAGTCCGCCATCTTCCCCGCAGACACAACATTCAGGCGTCACGGCATACGTCACTAAACATGACTACAATTCCCATAATGCATCTGGTAAATATCACACACATGCTAGCAACCCCTCTAAAATATGTTAAATGATTTTATTCTTCTTATATCTGTTTTGACAGTTCTTAAGTGATAGAAACATTAAGAAATATAGAAACATTAAAATATGGATATTCTCACACAACAACAAAAAAGAACAGATCGAGCACAGCTGATCGAAACAGCCAGAACAGAAAAGCAACTTCTCATCGTCAAAATAAGAATACATAATATAATAGAAATTCACAAATGTTAAAAGGGAAGTTCACCCAAAAATGAAAATGATGTCATTATTTATTCACCCTCACCTCTTTCTGAATGTATGAGACTTTCTTTTGATAAATGCCCCGGTATTTTTGTTTGTTTGATTTTGGAAGTCAGTGGTCACCAATACTGTTTGTTTACATTTCTCAAAATATATTTTTATGTTACAGAAGAACGTCATACGTTTGGAACAGCAATAGGGATGAATAAATGACAGAATTTTCATTTTTAGATGAACTATCATCCAGTGAATTTGTACCACGTTTCTTTGACCATTAGAGGGGGGAAAAGATTCAGAGATTATTTTCGCATAGCTTTGCAATTTATTTATTTATTTAGATTATAACAATGAAAATCACTCTGTGTTCTCGATTATGCTTTTTTATTACAATTGATATCAATAACCAAACACACAGAGTCTGGTATCATAACCAAACACATTTTATTAATGCAAATGATTGAAAACCATACATAAAATACACAACTAACAGCACAAATCTGCATGTGTTTTACAATATGCATTAAAATTTAGAGCAATAAAGATATCTGCATTTATGCTCAAAACGCTATAGCGTTCACAATGGGACTTTTTTCATCCGGTTGTTGTAGCGAAACCAAACAGTACGGTACAGACTGAAGCCGAGACATCCACTGAGCTTTAAAAAAGGGCTGAAAAATTCTGATATGAAATGAATTGATAGATCTGTATATTTACAAGGCTTGCAGTATCTTTCATTTTTTTCTGAATACTTAAACTAAATGGTTGAAGCTGTATATCTCAAGTATGGAATACCGTGTCACACCAACATAAACGCTAGCATGCACACACACTCACACGCATACACACACCTTCTCTCCTGCAATTTCTCCTCTACAGTTGAAAATACCCCCATCCCTTGACAGCACCGTTGCCATAGCTACCCAATGTCAGATCACATTGCTCCAACTGCTGTGTTGCCATGGTATCAGGCTTACTGTCTTGGTTGCTAGGGTGCTGGCCATTTCAGGAGCTGCCGTTTCCAAGTGTCGGTGAGTTGGTGTAGTCATGGAGACCGTCATCATGGAGACCGTTGATGGGGTCGTACTGTTCGTTCTTGAGGCGTGTGATCAAACGCTCGTCCACGTCACCCAACTCCCCTCCCATTAGAGAGGGCTCCCCTACCACCATCACATCCTACAGCCAGAGAGAGAGAGAGAGAGAGAGAGAGAGAGAGAGTGTTGACGTAAACAGAGATGCGGGGGGTCGAGTGAGAGAGAGAATGGCGGGGGAGTAGAAAGAGAGAGAAGAATGACAGAAGCAGAATAATTTATGGCTGTTATTTTCCAAAACCTGAACTTGTAATATAGTTAATGCAAGCATACAGTAGAGAATGTGCAAAATTAAATAAAAAAAGATGTGCATAATAAGCAGAGCTGGGTAGATATTGATTCAGGGTTTGAACAAGTTAAATTTAAGACTTTTAAAGACCTTTTTAATACCACCTTATATGAAATTTAAGACCTAAACCTTTAATGGAAATACACATTTTATTGCATACATATATGTAATATTTAATGTGTATAAATTAAAAAAAAAACTAAATATCAATGCTGTAATAAACTGTATTTATTACTATGATATACAGTGAACTTTTCATGTCAGCAGACAATATTCCATACAAAATATCCCCACAAAATAACTGCATCACTGAGATTTTTGGTGGAGTAAATTTATTCTGAAGCAATATTTTCATCAGTGTTCTATCAGCTTTTACATATTTAAATTAGCATATTTACCTTTACAAAGGCCTATTTTTAACCTTTTTAGATGTATGCATCATCTTACATGTCATTTAGATGTATGCATCATCTTACATCTTACAACTGATCAATAAATTCAATATACACTATAGAGCTGCTACCAGTCAGATTAAATAATTTACACTGCAAATAACAATAATTACAACTGCAATAAATAATGTTATGAGATTAATGTTTTAAATGCATTTATGAATATACAAATAAGAAATGCTGAGGGGAAAAATGCATACTTTTCAACAAACTTCTCAACTAAACTACCAGTAAGTGACGGTAAGTCACTGAATGAGCGAGTATTGAGTCATTCATTCAACTGATTGAGTGTG
>NW_015505525.1:1783018-1788493 GCF_001515645.1 Sinocyclocheilus grahami
TTATTACATACATATATGTAATATTTAATGTGTATAAATTAAAAAAAAAAACTAAATATCAATGCTGTAATAAACTGTATTTATTACTATGATATACAGTGAACTTTTCATGTCAGCAGACAATATTCCATACAAAATATCCCCACAAAATAACTGCATCACTGAGATTTTTGGTGGAGTAAATTTATTCTGAAGCAATATTTTCATCAGTGTTCTATCAGCTTTTACATATTTAAATTAGCATATTTACCTTTACAAAGGCCTATTTTTAACCTTTTTAGATGTATGCATCATCTTACATGTCATTTAGATGTATGCATCATCTTACATCTTACAACTGATCAATAAATTCAATATACACTATAGAGCTGCTACCAGTCAGATTAAATAATTTACACTGCAAATAACAATAATTACAACTGCAATAAATAATGTTATGAGATTAATTATTAGGAAAACGTTATTTAAGACATTTTAAGACTTTTTAAGGAACCGCGGACACCCTGTGATTACATGTAATCTGGATTACGTAATCAGATTCCAAAAATTAAGTATACTTGTAATTAAATTAAATTACATTTTAAAATACTCGTGATCAGACTACAGTTACTTTTTTATTGATTACATGATTATTCACACATTATTCATAAGTTATTGATTCTCCCTAATTCCTCTTTTTCATCTTTTAAATGTTCCTTTCTAAAGTAGCCTATACCGCTTATATATATATATATATATATATATATATATAGTCTTCCCGTTTTGTGGACATTCACACAAAGACTACTCATTAGTCGGGTGGCTACACAGCATTTGACCACTGGATTTACAAAAATAATTTCAGGTGTTTCAGGTGTTTCAGGTGTTAAATCCATTACTAATGAACATGTTAATTTTTATTTGCATTATCACTCAGAGGGTTATTTAATAATGTATTGCTTTGAATTTGGAAGGCTTTTGTCTTTCAAACACATTAACATGCACAAATTCACATTATTTCTAATTTACATGTAATGCAGGCATTCCCTAATTTTTTTGTCATCTGAACTTCTTTCACCTAATATATTTAATTGAAGTACCCCTGATTTTTAAAAAATAAATATTCAATAATGAAGTATCACATTTGTATGTTCACGGGTTCTCTGACATTGGTTAATGCTCACATGACATATAGGTAAACAAATAAAACAATTCATTTTTTGGAAGTTATTTTAAAGTGATTTATTTTAATTCAAAATTTTTATGATTTAATTAATGATTAGCTTTTCATTAAACTCACAAACCCCCTGCAGTACCTTTATGAACCCCAGTTTGGGAAACCTTATGTAATGTAATTTTTAATGCACTTTATGTTGTTAATTGCCACAAACGGATTATATTTTCTTTTGTATTTTGTATGTACACTTTTGTATTTTTCAATCAATATGGTACAAGATTATACTATTTAAATCCATGTGAAAAACAAGTTACATCAAAAGTAATATAAAAGCAATCAAAAAGTATTCTGATTATATTACCTGAAATGTCTAATGTAATGAATTACATTACTAACTACAATTTTTGTCATATCATTTGGAATCAGCAACGGATTACAATTTGTAAGTAATCTACCCAGCTCTGATAATAAGGAATATTTTTACATAAATAGTTTAATGTGGCGTACCCACAAGCTTTGTTAAATACGCAGTCATACACACACATGCACACAAACTCGTCTCCAGACACTAGCTCTTTAGACTTTAATTAGATTATTTTTTCAGATAAAGAACACCTAAATAACAACATATGTGCTAATTAAGCAAATTTGCATTGCTAAGTAGCTCGTTAAGACAGCACATGCTGCGTGATAACTGTCTGCATGTGTCACTCACCTACCTAAGCTCCGCCTCCAGCCACCCGCCACCCCTCGTTTCCCCGGCGACACGTTTAGGCTGGGGACCAGAGACGGACAATACTAATTATCATCAAATCAATTACGGCTAATTAGTCTCAATTACAAACAAATGAATCAGAGTAGACAAATGACTACATATAAAAAAAATTCCTCTAACATTACAAATTACAATCACACTGGAAACTGATTCTTACTGTAATTATTTATCTTACTATAAACAATAAAACAATGTAATTCAGGTATTGATTTTATAATACATTGCATAGAAATATTACAATATGAAATAAATAAGATGGGTTAATTTACTAAGCTGCTCTCTCTGTCTTTCCCTCTCTATACTGCTTTGTTATTTCTTTACACACACTCACACACATGCACATATATGTACAGACATCCAGACATTCTCCATAAATCAATTTTAGTATATCTCTCCTATATGATCTTTTCAGTGCGGACCACTGCTTCCCTGCAAGTGCGTAGGTGACTGCATCTACAGTATGTTCAGAATGGAATACTATGTACTGATTACTGTGCGGTATGTATTCAATTTTACAGTTTGCATTTTTTTACAGTCTACAATTGTGATGTAATTTCTTTATTCAGTGAATGCTGTCCAGTTATCAACTCCAATTAAACCTGTCAAAAGAGTTCAAGATTGCAACTAATATTACTTTATACATAACACCGGAAATGGAGGTTGGTCCAATTTTTGTGACATTTAAAAATGATTGAAATTCTGAAAAAAAAAAAAAAAAGTCAGAATTGAAACAAACAAAGTTGTAATTGTGAGATAAAAAGTCTCAGTTACCTTTTTGTAAGTAATTATTTTGTTGTTATTTGTGTTTGTCTGTTATTTATTTATTTAATTATATTTTTTTCTTTCAGTGTATGCTGCTTTAATTTATTGGAGGTGTGTTTAACAATGATAATACCTGTTTCTTACTTGAAGAGGTTTAATAAGGGTTCAAATAATGCGCACACATTGCATTGTGGGACATAGTATTCGACAACAGCAAGCACTGTTGCACATTTTAATTTGTGCATGCAGAAAATGTGCATACTGCCCACAGTATACACACTATATACTTCAGCAATACTAAGAGTAGTACAGTAGTATGGTATATCTCCATTCCTAACACAGCTTTAGGGTAAACATATATGTATAAGGGTTCAAATAATGCGCACACATTGCATTGTGGGACATAGTATTCGACAACAGCAAGCACTGTTGCACATTTTAATTTGTGCATGCAGAAAATGTGCATACTGCCCACAGTATACATACTATATACTTCAGCAATACTAAGAGTAGTACAGTAGTATGGTATATCTCCATTCCTAACACAGCTTTAGGGTAAACATATATGTCGATGTGATGTACCTGTGATGGTAGGCTGAAGTTATTGGCTGGGCTGCGCTTCTTGCTGTTTCCTGTGCTGCTATTGGACGCGCTACCAGCTGAGTTCCTCCTCCTCCGTCTCTTTGTTGCTGGTTTGGCTGGCTCTGCTGTCAATCAAAACATAAAAGCAGCATAATGCAAACTGAATCAGCATTGCACACCATAAATTGCATTCCATGTTGAAAACCAGTGAAACAAAGTGGTGTTAAAAAAAATGGGGGATAGATGGATTAATAAATGGGTGCAAACACACAGCATACTGTATCTTTTAAAACACTAATCAATACTTCGAATGAAACCAACAAAAGACTGGTAGTGGTCTAAATAACGGTATTCTGATTATATTTTTAGCATGTATAGAGAAGAACAGAACCAATTTGATTTGCATTTCCTGAGGGAAATGCCACTGCTTGCACAGCAACAAAAGAATAGTGTTCGTTTTATATATAAGGCTTCAGTTTTGAGTAAATGAAATGGCTTTGCCGTTGTCATGACACTGAGTATGTGTCTCGTTTTTTTAGCCAGCTGCACATAGGAAGTTTCACATAGGATGAATTAGGAATAGCATACTAGGTTAGCATAGTACTCAGTATGCTATTTTGAATTCAGCCATAGTGCAGTGTTTTGCACATAGCTTTACGGTTAAATATATGCAGGAACTGCAAGATCAGTCACAATTCAGTATGCAAAGAGATGCAAAAAAGAAGACAAATCACAATGCAGCATGCAAATACTACAGCATTGCAGTTGGTTACATTTTGAATGCAGAACATCTAGAAGCATCAATATGACGTTGCTATTCGATTGATCCTGTTTAGGTTGAAGTAAATGTTTTATTATTATTATTATTATTATTAAATATTTAGAGTTATGAGTGTAGAAGAAACCCTAACTAGAATGTTTGAGGAATTGTAAAAAAAAAAATGAAAGCGCATAGAAGAGCATACATACATTTTTTGGAATTAGAGGGAAATATTTCTGTCTTGAAGCTGGGCGAGGGTCCAACTGAAATGAAAGGAATTAATAACAGTCAAAAGACACCACTGTACCATCTTTCAGAAACAACATTAAGAACATTTCAGTAAATAATAATGAGGATGCAAAACAGTACAGAGGATGAGAAAAAGAGAGGAACAATGAAAGAGAGTTGCCTGAGAAGAATAATAAGATTATTGTTCAGTCAAAACAAGGAATTATTGTCACAGAACGGCAGGAGGTAGTTATTTTTTTAAAAGAGCAGTAAAATAGCACATAAATAACAACACAAGGTCAAAGCCTCCATTAATTACTGCAGATCACAAAACCCTTAACAGCCTGTGCTCAGTACTTTGAAATGTTAATAAGGAATATGAAATATGTTTACAATGTACAAACTACTGTAAATTTAATGGCATTGTGTAGCTCTTAAGAGGAGAACAACAGAAATAAATTAAACGCTGGGGGGAAAGAGTAGCTAAACAATGCTGGTGTTTCTATATTAATCTTTCACAACAGACTGTATTTAAGAGAGAAAGAAAGCTAAGAGGAGACATGAAATGAGATCTAATGAAGAACGTAGAAGCTAGAGTTATAATTAACTAAAACTAAAACCATAAACAACTGTTTAGGGGTTTTTTTTGGTACATAATAATGATAAAAAAAATAATTAAAATGACAAAAACACTCAACAAAATTATTAAAACTTGTGCTACAATTACAATGAAAATGGGAAATATGAAAAATGAATTCAAAATAATAATAAAAAATACAATAGTGTCTCTGCGATACTAAAATAACTTGTGTAGGCTTGTGTGTGTGTGGACCAGGTATTTCCTACATTATGGGGACCAAATGTCCTCACAAGGATAGTAATACAGTAATTTTTTGATCGTGTGGGGACATTTTGGTCCCCATGAGGAAAACAGCTTATAGATTAAACAGAATGAAGATTTTTGAAAATCTAGGAATGCAGAAGGATTTCTGTGAGAGGTATAGTTACAGTAAGGGGATAGGGTATACAGTTTGTACATAAAAACTATTATGCCTATATGGGAAGTCCCCATAAAACATGGAAACCCAACGAGTGTGTGTGTGTGTGTGTGTGTGTGTGTGTGTGTGTGCGTGCGTGTGCGTGTGTGTGTGTGTGTGAGAGAGAGAGAGAGAGAGAGAGAGCCATGGGGGGGAGGTTTTCCTCTGTGACTGG
>NW_015505525.1:1788576-1805437 GCF_001515645.1 Sinocyclocheilus grahami
GTGTGTGTGTGTGTGTGTGTGTGTGTGTGTGTGTGTGCGTGCGTGTGCGTGTGTGTGTGAGTGTGTGAGTGTGTGTGTGTGTGTGTGTGTGTGAGAGAGAGAGAGAGAGAGAGAGAGACCTGGTGGTGTTGTCATCCTCTGCCACTGGTGAAAGAGGCAGGTCTTCAGGCAGTCTCTGGGACTCAGTCCATATGTCTTATGCCTAGACATGAGCTCCTGCATCGGCTCTAGAATCACACACAACTGCACACAAACAAAATAATATTTTCACTCAGTTGTTTAACACATTAAAAATCCATACCATCCGTGTGAGAGTTGTTGTGTTTGTATGTGTGTATACGTGATTGTAACGTACTCTGAGGTAGTTCAGCGTGAGGTTGGTAAATCCCACTCGACTGATGTTTTTGGACAGTTGTTCCAGAGCTCCAGGGTCTTGTGCCTGACAAAGACACACACACACACACATGGACACACAAGTCCATTTATTCTCTCTCTTATTTTGTGCTCCATCCAGATAGAGCTCTAAATCATTACAGGATATGTTTCCATAGCAACATCCTGACAGCTTAGCTAAAAGGTTTGGATGCTTTCACCTTGATTGATAAAAAAGGGCTGAAATGCATTTTGTTGTACCATAACCAACTACCTGTGAATGCATCTGAAAATACCTGAGTTTGCCAATATGCCAAACAAATCCATGGTAGACATAACCCAGATAACTGGGGAAATCGTATTATTTAGAAAACAGCAAATTAGTTTTTGATTATTTTTGAATTAAAATCATGTAAAGCTTAAAATAGTATTGTAAATATTACATATGTAAAATGTTAATCCACAATGTAGGCTAAAAAAGCAAAAAAACTGTTAACAATTACTGAGAGTATGAGTCACATGAAAATCTACTAACGCTAAGGGAAGGGAACCTAATTTACACACAAAGTATTTTACATTTTTAGCAAAGAATTTGACAGACACTTTTAACCAATGCAACTTACATTGCACTCAAGACACAAACTTTATCATTAACATACACCCCGGAAATCAATTCCATGACCTTGGTATTGCTAGCAAATAATAAATTTTTTTAATCCAATTTAGAGTAAAACTACCATTAACTACGACTTTTGCCTCAATAAACTCCAAATTAGCTGCTTATTAACAGTTACTAAGGTAGCTGTTAAGCTTAGGTATTGGGTAGGATAATTAGGGTTGTAGAATATGGTCATGCAGAATATGATAATATATGATCATACACTGTATTATAATATACAATGAAAATTTTTTTAAAGTAGTGCCTTACCAAAATTTTGGGGTCAGGGAGATTGTCTTTCTTTCTTTTTTTATTTTTATTTTTTAAAATAAATTAATATTTTTATTTAAGCAAGGAAACATTCAATTGTCCAAAAGTAACAGTAAAAACCTTTATATTGTTTGTAAAAAAAAAAAAAAAATGTCAAAGAAATGCTGTTCTTGAGATTTCTATTATCAGAAGTTCATCCAAAAATCCAAAATTGTTGGGAGTTTCCACAAAAATGTTAATGAGCACAACTGTTTTCAACACTGATGATAATGTTTGAGCACCAAATCCGCATATTAGAATGATTTCTGAAGAATCATGTGACACTAAACTAGTAGTGACTGCTGAAAATGTAGTTTTGCTATCATAAGAATAAATTACATTTAAAATATATTAAAATAGAAAAAAATTATTATTTTAATTTGTAATAATAGTTCAGAATATAACTATGTTTTTGATCAAATAAATATAGCCTTTGGAGAGCATAAGATACTTCTTTTAAGAAATATTTAAAAAATCTTACCAACCCCAAACCTTTGAATGGTAATATATATGACAGCATGGACTATGCAAAGATAAATACCTTAAACAATAGAATGCTACATTTTAATGCAAGTTTAATTCTTATAAAGATTCAGAGTGGTGTCCAGTTTTTCATCTAAAAATTTTTACATTTTTAGTCCAATTTCATGGACTAATTTTGGACTGTTGGCAGTCCATTTAAAATTTAAATGTAATTATTATTTTTTTATTTTAATAATCAAGATAGAGCTTTTAAAACTGTTGCTGATATTACTTCTGCTTTATTTGCTGCAATGGAAATCACTGGTCAAATCTAGCACATTGCATTATGGGATACAGTATTCAAAACAGTGTGTTCTGTGTATGCTGCAAAGTCTGGTCAATGTAAAAGGTCATCCAGGATGCATATCATTTTGTGTGAGAAATATTAAGGAGGATTTTTTGATTCACATGAAAAGTAACTCACATTTACAGCCAAGACACTGCGAGGAATGAGTTCACTGTAGTGTGTGATAGTGAAGTGCCATGTTTTGATTCTCATGAGGTCATCAAAGGTGAACACAAGAATAAGATGACCTTCTGTACACACCTGTGAAAAAAAGGAAGAGAATTTGTCATTTAGTTTTTTTCAAACTTTCAGAATAAAATAAGACAGACATCACACAAAGACAATTAACTATCTTGTATCTTCTGAAATCATAACTTGACTTGACTTGACCAGTGCACAACTTGTGAGAGAATTACATCTAACTAATTTTTGTTTTTCATTAATTTAAAACAAATCAAATTATTCGGTTCTCTCATTAAAGCAGTATTTTCAGCACAAGCAGGATTCTGTGTGGAACTCTGAACCCCAACATTCTGTTGCTGGGGGAACAGAGGGTAGCTGCAAGGTTGGCATAGCAACGGGAGGGATGTAATCCCAGCAGACACGCTCTGATCAATGCCTCCAGTACACACACACACACACACACACTTGGGAACTGTGTCTGTATAACTTAGCTACAACATACAGTCTTCCGAATCAATATTTAATTCACAAATGTTCATTTACTAAAAAGCAAAGTTGGACAAAACTCTCTCTCTCTAATTGACAACTGAACGATTCTGCATCGTAATGGCGTACCATATGAATATTGCATAGGACATTCAGAAAATCACACGTTATGTTGGTCTTTGGGAACCAAGTATTCTTGTCATATGATATAAATGAAATAAGCAAAAGCATTCTCTGAACAATATTGTAATATACTTTCTCCAAGACAGTATTAGCAGACTTTTCATCAAGATCATCCTACAGTTTTAGCGCATAAAGCTATAGGATAGAAAAAAGAGAAGCGGTTTTTGTGGATGAGCGAGGGAGAGAGGAAGAATCCGAGAAAGAGCAGGAGGGAGAGGGAGAGAGTGGGGGTTATATTTTCCTTTTTGTTTTGTGCAGTTCCAGCCCAGAATTCACAATGAGGAATACATTAGTGCTCAAAATGAGGAAGCAAAGACTCACTGAGCCGGACTCGTGCGTGTGTGTGTGCAGTACCTTAGTGAACGTAGGTTTGCCGTGTTGTGTTGTCATAGTACAGTGATGAGAGTCGACAGTAATAGCTGAGTTGTTGAACGACTCCTTTGTTTGTTTCAGCTCAAAATACAACTCATAGACTCCTCCTTCGAACAGAGAACTGAAGTAACGAGGGATCAGGGTGCGCCCGATGGCTGGGGAAGAAGGAAGGAGAGTGAGAGAAACATACGTGGAGAGGGAAATTTCATTTTGAGGACATCAGTTGCGGTCGCGGATTAACAAACAGAAGGAAAAGAATGGTATAGACTCCATGCAGAGGTGTTTATTTATTAATGGTCATATGATGAAAGAGACTCAAAGTTGGGCGACACACTGGCCGAACACCTTAACTGGCAACTGTAAATGTGTGTGTGTGTTTGTGTGTGTGTCTCTGTGTGTGGTCCCCTAAGAGTTGGAAACAAACAGGCTACTGAATGCCGCAGGCATTAAGTCCAGCAGGCTGTGCATGCGCACAGAACTGTTAGTGCTCTGGAGCTGTCAATCACTGCAGTAGAGGTGTGTGAAGTCTGCAGGCCCATATTTATTTGAACACCCCAGACCTGTCAATCAAATCTCACCACATACACAGTGAATAAGGAATGAATGAGAATGAGTGAAATCCAGCACAACTGTGTCCCTGTCTAACTCTAAACAGACTGAAATGAATCTAAATTCAAACTCTACCTTAGAAAGAGAAAAGGAGACAAAGTGTGCAAATTTTATTATGATTTTATTTGTGATTTAAAAAATTTTTTACACCACATTGTTAGGGTAAAACAATGTTTTACACATCTTAAAGTACATATATGCTCACAAATCTTATTCTCATTTAATTTGTTGTTAATAAGTTATCATTAGTGTACACCGTGATTTTATCATATTTTGATGTTTACAAAATCCACCAAAAAACAACATTCAAGGATGTAAGTGGTCAAATGTCCTTACAAATCTAGTTTAAAACATATGTGCCAAGTTCTCATTCACTGTATTTACGGTGGTTTTATATTTTGAAAAAAAATTTTTAATGAATTAAAAAATGTAAAGTAAAAATATTTTCTTTACACACTGAATGTGAATTTATCTGAATCATTATTTTCAAAATAGCTTAAAGGTAAAAAGCATTTTTTATGAAGATATGAATTGAGAATTTTATGGCATTTTATAGCCTGAACTAACCTTGCATGTCATAAAAAGATTAAAATTGTTAATATTTAAAACGACTTACAGACCCTGACACACAGTCATGAGAATCAGCAGGGTGCCTCAATGATATAATTTTGTTTTCAGGGGGTTTTTGTTTCTTTTCTTTTTTTTTTGCAATATTATTTAAAATATTAATAAGCAGGACAGCAGTTTTGTTCAAATATTTCCATGAAAAGATTACACTAAAGAATAGAATCCTTTTTTTTCTTAATCATGATGTGTGGACAGTTGAAACCATTTAAGTCAGAAACTGTATTGTCATTGTATGTATGAATTGAATTTTTTATGTATTTAATGTACTTTTTAATGAAATAAAATAAAAAAATGTGTCACGTCATAAACCCAACCAAATGTTAAATATACTGTATAGGGGTGCCAACAGAAAAAGTTGAAGAATCTAAACCATTACACCACACCTTTCGAACATCAATGAATACTTGGTGGCTATGGCTCTGCACACACTTACTGTACGTCTTTGGTCCCTCCTCCAGGCAGAATGAGAGAGTCAGTGTGGCATCTTCTTCAAAGAACTCAGTGCAGAATGCATCCCACCACAGAATATCACAGTCCTGTGGGATCACACATTAACATGCATTTAACACTGAGTGAGACAGAGGAGAGGCACAGAAGTACTTGACATCTGAATGACCCAAAATGACCATAATTAGGCCTGGCACAACGATTATCATTTCAAAACTTTCTGTTTATTATAAACACACACCCATCTTGACTCGCCCCATTAAGGGCAGCAATTTACACCACAAATCCAGCCAACTACCGCTGGCCTGCTATTGAGATTCACTTTTGTATTGGACATTATTATACCAGTTCATACTCCACAATACACTTTATTTTCACAGCTCTTGCACTCCAGTCTTTGTGCGTTATATACATGTAAGACAGTTATTAGATTGTGAGAAAGGGGTGTTTCTATAGAGGTCATCATTCCAATAGTTTAGTCTCTCTTAGCGGTATCTGTCATATTATCATGACTCCAGGTGTGCTGAACATACCTCTGCTGATACATTTTATTTTCCTCCATTTATTCACATTGCTTTTTCTGAGTATAGGCAATATTTTAAAGTACTATTTATTGTGGATTATTTTTGCACACACACTGACGGCATCAGGAAAAGCAAATATTAACACAGCTTGCGCTGCAGTTTAAATCGGGACCTATTGAGGGATATACATATATATACTAGTCACATTGCACATTGTTTGTTCAGTTTCTGTCTTATGGAGAGACCTACAATAATTCATGCTACCAAATAAACATTATGGAACATCACCTTGCTGTTTGTGTTCCTGAAAACCACCACATAATCAATAGTGTATTTGGTATTGTACCAAACCAAGGACTAATGTGTTGTATGCTCAGTCAAATCCTATTTAGTGAAAGTCCTTGAATAAGTTCAGTTTGTAAGTGAACATTGGGGTCACACTGTGGTGATGCGAGAGGAATAAATGAACATGTTAAAGTGATTTGACCATGGGGACTTTACTTAAAAAAAAATCAGACTTATTCAAATTATGTTTCATCTATGTTTAAACGTGTGTAAAATGTCTGGTAATAAAGATCTGATCATGGCTTTGGCAAACTTCAAGTGCGCTTATGTGATGATTTAGATTTTTATTTTGTGTGCAACAAAAATTATGTTTGATAGGTGAAATAATAATGCCATGTAAGCAGTCAACTTTTAATGTATAAAAATGCATTAACAGATAACCCATAACTTAAAAAATATTAAAACTGATTAAAATTCTGATCTTCAAACTGCTATTATGCTATTCTGGCATAGATGTGCATTGCTGTTCACTTCTTATTTCCATCATAACCAACAATGTGTATTTTGTATATGAAGTATATTTTGAAAAGGCTCAATTGTTCTCTAAAACGCAATACGGAAATGTCAGCACTATTTGTAACAGAACGTTGAGATATTATACACATAAATACGTGGCCTAAAATAAATTCAAAATATTTATCTTTATTTTGTTTTTTTGGAAAGTGCAAATAATAGCTCATTTCCGTTTTTAACACTTTTTATCATAAAGTAGATTAATTATTGAAAGATCTTTTTTCTTTAAAATCAGCTTAATTGACAGAAAAGTTCTCCTTATAGATTACATGATGACTATTGATCTCATCTAAAATTAATGTTTGCTTTATATATTTTAGAACGTACATAAAATATTAATTGCAATGTCCTGATTTTTGGTAATCACTCACCTCAGGCCGGGACTGGAGCCGTTTGTTGAGCTCGTGCATCCGGTACTCCGGCTGCACCGGGTAGGGCGCGTGTCTCCGGTAAAACGGACCGAACGGAGATGAGTAGAAGGGGTCGCGCGGCGCGCCAGTCATGGTTTCTGTTACCGACAGCGTGCGAGGAGCGCATCCACACGCAGCACGTGGAGCACGACGATCGTAAACATACACACACACACACGCGCTCCCGGACACACGGAGAGATGCGACTGTCAAATCACACGCGCGCTCTGCTGTGAGAGGAGAGGAGAGGAGAGGGGGAGAGAGGGAGGGAGGGAGGACTTCACGATGGAAAGGGGGTGGAGGAAAGGAGAGAGGCTCCTGTAAATTGGTGGGTCTTTCCTCACAGTACAGTCTGACAAGTTGGCCAATTAGAGCAAAATTCAATGGAATGCAATCACAGTTTGCTTTTTAATATTTCGGATAAAATCCCCAATACGTGTCTTCAATAACTACTGCAGTGTGTGCTACTGTGGCATAATATAGTTTGCTCATGTGCAAATTAATTGCATACAGCATTGCACGTATTCAATGCAGAGCTGCAACTACAGTGTGTGTTTCTCTACTTGTATTTTTCCATCTCTCCTTCTTTATGACTCACACAAGAGACTTGCTCTCTCCCACACACACACACACACATTCTCTCTATATTTCTCACTCTGTCTCTCAATTTGTCAATTTAAGTATGCTTTATTGGCATGACAAAAATTATACATTTGTATTGCCAATGCAATTGCAGCTGCTTACAAATAGTGCACATACGTATTAATAGAAAGAAAGAAAAATAATAGTAATAATAATAATATTTTAAAAGTATTAAGCATGTAGTGCAAAATGTATGTAAACTACAAATAAAATAAAATAAGATAAGGGATTAGACAGATTTACAGAAGCAAACATCTAAATAATATAACAGTAATTTGGCATAATATAATGTAGATGTGCTGGAAACATCAGATCAGGGCAGGTTGAGTGTTTTCTCTTCTATGGTGACTGGCAGACACATATTGAGCAGCAAACACACAGCAGTTCTTCTGTTCTCCTAACAGATACGGCCGTTTCTCCTGGTTTGAGAGTCTCTCACTCTCTCCCATTGTTTGGAGACATGTACACATTTTTTTTTCTTTTTAAAGATAATTTAATCTTTCTATACATTTTCCCACTCGTTTTTATGCTCAAAAATCTCTCTTATGTGATGAGAGACCGATAGGACAGACTTGTAGAGAGAGCGTGAGTCCATATGGATTCTATTACTCTCTTGTTTTAGGGGAAAGCAGGGCCCCAAAAGTTCACCTCCTTTACTTCACTTTCTTTCTTCCTCTTAGTCTCTTTCTCATGGCCAAAATCAAGACACTCCCTCTTTTTACAAAATAGTGTAGAGAGTAGCACACATGCACGCATATACACTGAGCCTGTTGCTTCATTTTGTGCTTGTGTGATTGATAGTTCAATGCTCATGTGGCTTCACAATGCAAACTGTAGGTATATTAGTAAAGAGGATCAGAGATGCACACACACACACACACACACACACGCACCCCTCCCCCCTTAGGTCAGTTAATAAGAGTGGTTGCTGGGCTCTTTGTGTGCGTTGTGTCTCATGGGGAAAGGCGAGGGGGGAGAGGGGGGCCTAAAGGAATGGAATTTACCCACTCCACTGCTGTATAAATGGAGAGAGAGAGAGAGAGAGAGAGAGTAGGATAATGAGAGAACTCTCTATCCATGTCTTTGTGTTTATCAATTTTCCTCCCGCACAATGCAAACTGTAGGTATATTAGTAAAGAGGATCAGAGATGCACACACACACACACACACACACACGCACCCCTCCCCCCTTAGGTCAGTTAATAAGAGTGGTTGCTGGGCTCTTTGTGTGCGTTGTGTCTCATGGGGAAAGGCGAGGGGGGAGAGGGGGGCCTAAAGGAATGGAATTTACCCACTCCACTGCTGTATAAATGGAGAGAGAGAGAGAGAGAGAGAGTAGGATAATGAGAGAACTCTCTATCCATGTCTTTGTGTTTATCAATTTTCCTCCCAGTCTCTATGGTGACTTGATCAAAGATGACCACAAGATGTCACTCTCTGGTTTCCTTTTAGTTAATAGCAAATGGCAAGAGGATTGAGAATAGCAGAATTGTTGGGAAGACCAAGGACCGTTTCTTGAACAGGAAAGCACACCGATTTTATTTTATTTTATTTATTTATTTTATTTAAGTTTTAAATTTAGTTTTTTTTTTGTTTGTTTAGTTTAGTTGCACAATATAAAACATATACGATAAAAAGCAAAGAACTATAATTCATATACAGTGTAGGGAGAGGCAGAAAAATCATAAGAGCTTATTTAAAGTCTCAACCTAAACAAAATATAAGTAACATACAAAAATGTATAAATGCAAATTACTGAATCAAATTAATAAGAGCATATATTGTAACGTACACCAGAAACAAACACTATAAGGAACGTGAAATACATAACAAGAAGAAATACGGAAACACGATTTTATAAATCAGAAATAAAATGTTTTTTAAGCATCTTTTATTAAAAAAAATTTTGCCAGATGGGATAAATCATTCCATAATTTGATACCCTAAATCTTATCAAGTATTGACCTCTACAAATGAGACATTTAGTAGGATTCTAAAATCATGCTAGACAACATGGTTTTAATATCAATATTTTTGAACACAAACATTAATTTTTTAACACATTGTATGAATTGTGGCGTTCATGCTGCTTGTTTGCTGCTTGCATTCAACAAAAGAACATATGAAATAAAAAGAAATTATGAAATTCGTTTAAATTTTCTATTCAGCGTTTCACTCAGATGTATTCTGGTAATAATACAATGTGTACTAAAAAGTGTTGAAGAACAAAGCATCAAACACAAATGTTTGAAATGAAATATGTGAGGGCCCCATCAAGAAAAAAGTGAAAGAGAAACATAACGAAGGCGAATTTAAGTAAACCTAAAGTCCAGTGAGATAAAGATTATAATGTCAAAGGATGTTGCTCATCATTTAGAGTAAACATCACCCTCTCTGACCCTGCACAAGCAATTCCACTAAGTAGCAGGTATGAGTGTGTTTTCTTGTGCAATCTTTCTGCATGCCTATCCCCAAACACACACACATATGCATCTATACTGTATGGATAATCAAAGAGAAAGGAAGATGGAGACAGAGTGAGTCAGAAAGAGAGAGAGATCCACATGGATTTTATTGTTGAATCCTTTGATTAAATATTAATGCAACCTCAGATTCTCTAAAAAATAATCCACAGACACTACAATATATAGGTGGGAATACACACACAAATGCAAGATTTAGTAAAGAATCTCATACTCATCCCAGCTCCAAATGTTTCTCAACATCTTACTGTAGATACAGATACTGAAGACACTCCACAAACTGAAAACATGTTCACACACATACAAAAATCACACATACAAAAGCAGATGTTTTTTGGGGGAATGCCAAACTATATTTATGTATATACTGTATATGTGCGCACACAGATACACAAACATATATTGTATATTTACACAGTATACACACACACACACACATATATATATATATATAAAACGCTGAAAGTAAATGGCATTCTTTGGAAAATACGTTTTTTTTCTCTATTTAAAAACTGAAAATGTGCACAAGTCTCTTGATAGGTTCGGCACGGTTGTCAGCCAACTTCATCTCAAAATATTGTCTGATTTATATATAAATAAAACGTTATAAAAAATAAAATAAAATTTCCAAAAAATGCTTTTCTAATACATGCTATTTTTAGGTGGATTCAACACAAAGTGATGCCCATTGTACTTGCAGTATAACAATGCTCACATTACAAGCATAGACACAAGAGTTATTGACAAGCAGTTAGTCAAGATTCTAAAAAGGCAAAGTCTGTGATTTAAGTAAAAAAAAAAAAAAAGTATATTTAACAGTGGTGATGAAGGAAGATTAGCAGCACACGTTCATCTACTCAGGAATAACACAAACAGAACTTCAAGCTTTGCTTGCTGTATGCTCCTACTATTCACTATTCTTTAGATGTGATGTTGCCATAGCAACCTCAACTCAGTGACCTCATTCTTTCAGCTCTGAAATTATGGGCTGCCCAGCCTGATAACAGGCAAAGAAAAAACAGCGATAGAGAAAGAATATTTTTTCCTAGTTTCTCTTGCTGTTGCTGCAATACAATGACATACTATAATTTCTGAAATTCTGAAGTAATCTTTTCATTATAAATCAACCACAAATTTCATGAATGAGTTAATGAATTAATACAAAGGCAAGCAGTGCATTAGAATTGAGCTATTCAATGTCTAACCGACCACCAGAACAGCCAGGCACAAGAACAGTTTTTTCCCACAGGCTATATTCAGCCTGAACAATTAAAACTTAATACATCGTTCATCACAACTGACATTTATATACACAGAATCCAACATCTGTACACTTGTAAACTGCACACTTTGTAAATAATATATTTGCACACTTATAACATATCTGTACATTTATTTAAACAATTGAATTTTTTATTTTTCTGTATATAGTACATTATTTAATTTCAGTTTTTTTCTTATATTAGTGTTATATTCCATCCCCACTGTGTTATTCCTATGTATGTCTGCACTATGTCTGTACTTTCTTCTGCACTGGAAGCTCCTGTCGTCAAGTCAAAATCCTTGTGTGTGTGTGTAAACATACTTGGTAAGAAAGCTCTTCTGATTCTGATGCAAAATGTACAGCAGCAAAGAAATATTACAAATAAGCAAATAAATGAATGAATGAACTCATATATGAAGAATGGCTTATGTAAAATCAGAATGGGAGGCCACATAACTTCCTTTACTGACCTTTGACTAAAATACAGGGGAAATGTATGAGATTTTACATTTATTATTGACCTTGTGATTCAAAGAATATTTCCAAATACTATTACAATAATGGCACGTGTTTATTACTTCGCTTAGGTCATCATAACTACTATTGATTCCTATAAAAAAAAAAATTATGTCATGCCTGATAACAGATACATTGATCAATTCAAACATCATAATGCACAGTAGAACAATTAATAAATCTTTAATTCGTAATTCTTTAAAACATGCTGTTGTATTCTCACCTTCCAATATTTGCAGATACCAATGTTGAGTGTCTTCAAAATTAATTTCACAACTAATTAATGGTGTCTTATAGAGAAACTCAGATGATGACGATGATTACGATGATTAAAATTAACCAAAAAGAAAACAAAATATTAGCTAAAAATGAAACCCTGAAACAACAAAACTATAAATATAATGATGATACAGAGTTATACAAGTCATCTGCGGCATAAATAAAATTAATAATTCATTACGTAATACAACTGACACACCAAAATTATGTGATTTAAGCCAAGAAGAAATATATCCGCTGTTATATGCAGATAGGAGGTTCAAAACAGGCTGATCAATGGTTTCAGCTCAGGCTTGATGTAAATGTTTTCTTGGCACTGACTCTATCGACCCCTTAATACCACCTAGCATCATTTGAATACTGTTTCTGATTGTGTACAGCCATTTATGGCCAGAGTCTGCTTGCTTTCAGATGCACACATCCAGCAGATCCACAAGCAAACATCATCTGACATTCACTCCAGTGCACAGTGTCTTCAGATCTTAATCTAGAAGGACTGAATGAGGTAGAATGGGAGGTTTTGTGCAGGCCTACAGAAGGTGCACAAAATCCAGCAACAAACAAAACCTGCTCATGAATGTTGCGAAAGGGTTCTTAGTTGTTGCATCATGTGGAATCTCATTATATTAATAAACCTTGAAAAAGCTCACTGGTGCACTTGTGTAACATTTTTATACTGTATCGCAATGCACTATATAATCATTAGTTTATTTACCTTTACAGGAATGAAAATGAAAAAACTGATTAACATACACTTGCACTCGTGTTGTTATGAATTCTGTGGAACACAGGATATTTTTTTAAATTTTGTCCATACAATGACAGTGGATAAATGTGAAATTAATATTACAATCCGTCAAGCTCCTAAAACAACATAAACAAAATCTATTAATAAATCTATTACACTGCTCCGGGTGAAAACTCTTTGCAATTTTTCTCTGAGAAACTGAAATTTTTCTGATATTGCTCCACTATTTTTCGCCGCAGCATTGGGGGCATTGGTGATCCTCTGCCCATCTTGACTTCTGAGAGACACTGCTACTCTGAGAGGCTCTTTTTATACCCAATCATGTTGCCAATTGACCTAATAAGTTGCAAATTGGTCCTCTAACTGTTCCTTATATGTATATTTAACTTTTCCGGCCTCTTATTGCTACCTGTCCCAACTTTTTTGGAATGTGTATCTCTCATGAAATCCAAAATGAGCCAATATTTGGCATGACATTTCAAAATGTCTCACTTTCAACATTTGATATGTTATCTATATTCTATTGTGAATAAAATATACGTTTATGAGATTTGTAAATTATTCCATTCCTTTTTTACTCACAATTTGTACAGTGTCCCAACTTTTTTGGAATTGGGTTTGTAATTAAACTACAGTACAATCCATTGAACACGCTGTAATTCTATCTCTCATAGCCTTGCTTTCATTCCTGTGAAATATTAAATATCTGCTTACTTTTGAATCAGTTTGTCTTTAGGTTTCCACTTTATTTTTTGTTACAATAAATTATTTTTATTTGCAAAAATGTTATTATTTTTGAATTTATGCTCATTCCTTATGCAAACGTTAATTTACACAATTTAAAATGCTAATTTGGATTAATATATGCAGAATTGATCATTAACGTAGATTAATACATGGTATAATTGTTACTTCATGATACCTAATACATTAATTCATAATTGTTAAATATTACTGAACCTTTAAATGTCACCATAATGTTTAAAAAAAATCAATAATTAGGCCATGTCCACACGTACACGGGTATCTCCGTCCACATGAAAACGCAAACGCATGCTATGAAGCACTGTCAAGAGCATGCCAAACCAACAGGTGGAGATATAATCTCAACCGTAAAGCCATGTTGGCCAATCAGAAGCCTGAAAAAGTCTCCAGTAGGCGGAGATAACAGCACAGGCGCCGACGTCACAAGCCAAAAACTCTGGCTTCGCTGTCTACACGATAACACTGCAACCAGAGTTTTTGAAAATCTTCACCCTGGCAGGAGTTTTCAAAAATGTTCGGTTTCAGTGACCTGGTGCGCAGCCAAACCGCCTAGAAAAAGATGCGGTTTTAAAAATAACCGCTTCGTGTGGACAGGGCCTAAGTAAACTATAATAAAATGGTAAATTATATTTTGTACTGCAAAAGGTAACTGCGTTTACCCTTGACTAGCACTCTTGTTCTGGTGTGTCTCTAATTTGTGACACCAAATATGAATATGCATATTCATATGCAACATTTGAGAGTTAAAGCAGAGGGGATTTTCACTGAATAACATACACTTGAGTCTTTTCTAGACATAGCTATCATATGGCTTTAAGTAACCAGCAATTCACATTCAGTACTTTCATTTTGATTTTTATTTATGCATTTGTGGTACTTTGTGCTTTTTATCATTTTTGAAGCTTATAATCCCTAGATCACCATTTGCTTTTAATAGAAAAGAGCAGCATGAGCATTTCATTAAATCTCTTTTTTGTGCTCCGTAAAATACAGTAATATGGGTTCGAAACAGCATGACAGTGTGTAAATGATAGAATTTTCCACTTTTGGACACCAATTAGGACATCTTGACTTTCCAGGCAGCAAACAGCACTCATCTGGATGTTTAGACCACAATAAATTCTTTCCTGAAATAGCATTCTCAAGTGTTCTCAAGATACATTATGCAAGGTAACAAGGCGGCAGCATCTCTGTAAATCTAATTTGTGTCAAGGTTTCTCCCTAGACAACATTTGTGATGTGGTTTTGTTTCAATCTTATTAGATAGGAGAGAATGTGATAAGTTTTGAAAATGTCAAAATTATAAAAAGTGTTTACCAATTATTATTTTCTATGGTTGCCATTTAAAAATTAATTTTCATAATTTCTGAAAATAAACTCATTATGAGTTTAATGGGTAATTGATTTTTTTACATCAAGTGCATCTCTTTTGTAGTAGCTCAGGAACCCATTATAATTTTTCCATTTCATCTAAATTACTGGAAATTAAACACTCGTTTCATGAACCATTTATTCTTGTACTTTGTTGCAATAAAAGTCAGTTTATAAAGAGAAAAAAGGCAATACTTTAGTACCTCTAAATAAATACCTGATCCTCACAAAAAAAAAAAAAGAGAAGAAAAAAATATGTATTACTTCGTAAAAGCACTTTTTCAATGCTGACTCACTATTCTCGTCTGATCATAACATTATTACTTTTTTTTTTTTTTTGACTGTGTGGACCCAAAGGAGAACCTGTAATTAAATTGATCATCAGCGACCCCCTACGGTGAGAAGCAGACTGTGACTGTAACAAGGATATTTGACTGCAAGGAAAAAAGAAGCTAAAGGAATCAGAATAAAAGTTGAATTGCTATTTTTACCATCACATTTACAAAACATAATCTTTGACATTTTTATGCAATTATCCAATTTTCAATAACTACAACTTACAGTACTTTGGTGTTTACATGTAAACAAAAAGGCAATATGATAAAAAGCCTCACTAATGCAGAGACAGTAGTGGATTATTGGCTTGGCTTAAAGGAGTTTGGTGATCATCAAATTAATCATAACACCGGAGTAGTCTCCGTTTTTCTGTCTGCAGTAACCAACTGCATCAGAGTACCTGAAGGAGGTCTATTCTCTCCTGTTGTCCACTTATAGAACAGCCTAGAATGTAGAAAACACTTCATGGTTTTGTTCACACACACACACACACACACACACACGTTCTTCTTTTATTTGGATCCACAAGACAAGCAAGAAAAACGGAATCCAAATACTTTGGAAAGTCAGTTTGCAAGATGACAGGTATACATAGCTAACATACATTCACAAGTCCTTATATTTAGAACATTTTGTAGAAAACACTTCATGGTTTTGTTCACACACACACACACACACACACACACGTTCTTCTTTTATTTGGATCCACAAGACAAGCAAGAAAAACGGAATCCAAATACTTTGGAAAGTCAGTTTGCAAGATGACAGGTATACATAGCTAACATACATTCACAAGTCCTTATATTTAGAACATTTAACACTCAAGGATAGACAAAACATCTTCGTTTCCATATTTGCATACTCCCTATAATGGCTGAAACTGAACAGAATTTTGCAAGTCTTTTTGCTTTCTTTTTTGCAATCCACCCAACTGTAGTCCTTTAATCACATTCTTGTGCACATGACCTAAACTTCCAAACACTAAGGTAATTAACTTACAATGATAGTCAAGTTGATGGATAGCTTCAACCAATGGCTGATATTTCAGCAGTTTGGAAAACACACACACACACACACGTTAACCTATACAACCTCTAAAACACATACTACAGATGTTCCCAAACACGCGTACTTACTCTGTTATGTACTCGAGTGCTGTCCAGGAACTGACATCACCATCTGGCATGAATTTTCTATTCATGGGTGTATCTAAAGTCACTCTAAAAGTAGTAATTATTAGTTGTCATTTAAAACAAAAAGATTTGCATGAATGAAAATCAGCTATTATATCGTTATTCCTTACGGAAGTATTGCTACTGCAGCAGATCCTATTCGGCCCACTCAGACTCTGACACAACTGATGTACTGCTGTCTTTGGCATACCATAACTAATGCATCCTACAGTGACAATGACAGAGAACATATAGATTTATGTATATTTTTCACAGTGGTGTGAAAAAGTGTTGGCCCCCTTCCTGATTTCTTATTTTTTTGCATGTTTGTCACTTTAATATTTCAGATCATCAAACTAATTTAAATATTAGTCAAAGATAACACAAGTGAACACAACATGCAGTTTTTAAATGAAGGTTTTTATTATTAAGGGAAAAC
>NW_015505525.1:1805624-1822375 GCF_001515645.1 Sinocyclocheilus grahami
ATATATATATATATATATATATATTAGGGCTGTCAGTTGATTAAAATGTAATTTTTTTTATCTGATTATTTACATGATGTTGATTAATTTAATCACAAATTAAATTTGGCTGTGAAACTACCCACAAAAGATCATTTAAAGCCATTATTGCGTTAAATGAGAAAGTATCAAGTAGACATTACAAATAGTAGCTTTAGAAAGAAATCTTTTATTTGATTTAAAATAAAATTTGTTACAAATAAACGTTTTGGCTAAAACAGTCTAACATAAACTATGGAACATAAAAGAAGATAGATCATAAAAGAAGAAACATCTCAGTATTTTTGATCATAAAATGAAAGTCATTGGTAACCAAAACAGATTGATTACCAACAGTCTTCAAAATACCTTCTTTTATGTTGTGCAAAAGTCATACAGGTTTGAAACGACATGAGGGTAATTGATGACAATTAAAATTTTTGGGTTAACTATATCTTGTTTAATCTAATGTTTTTTTTAAAGGGGTCATATGATGTTGCAAAAAATAACATTATTTGGTGTATTTGTATAATGAAATGTGTTTATGTGGTTTAATTATTAATTATTTTCCACATACTGTACATTATTGTTTCTCCTCTATGCCCCGCCTTTCTGAAACGCGTCGATTTTTACAAAGCTCATCGTTCTGAAAAGCGAGGTGTGCTCTGATTGGCCAGCTATCCAGTGGGTTGTGATTGGTCAAATACTTCAAGTGTGTGACGGAAATGTTACGCCCCTTACCCTACTGTGATGCCTTGTCCCGGCCGAAGCGACGAAACAAAAACATTAAAACCCATTATAAACTAGGCATTCGTTACATTCAGTGGGGACATAATTACGGATTATAATGACTTGTACTGTCTTTTCAAATCTTCCCACATCGTGACATAGACATGTTAGAACGAGCTGTTTTAGGTAGGCATGGTTGACTCTTAACTTTTATAAAGAATATCTCTTTGGATTTGAGACTTTAGTCTTTGCAACTTTACAGATCTTCTTTATGCACCAAGAGCTTGTAACACTTCAAAGAAAAAGGAAAAATTTAAATCGCATGGTATGACCCCTTTAATGAAATGATACTCTAAATAAGAAACTAAAACTACCAGCAGGGGGCGGTAAATGTCTTTGAGTCAGGCTATTGAATCATTGGTTCCCAACTAGCCCTAATATATATATATATATACACAAGGGAGGCAGTGGTGTCTCCTCTCCTCAAAAGTGGATGAGAAAATAATTGATATATTACAAAAATAAAACAATGCAAATATGACTAAATATGACATTAAAAGTTTAAAAGTCACTCGTTTTTATAAAGTAACACTGTCCAACATCGACATCGAGGTAATGCCGAGTTTACACTGCACAATTTTCAAAGACGTCGCATCACTGTTGGTTTCACACTGAATGACTATCTGGGACAGCATTCAGTTGTTGCTGTGTTCACACTGCACGATGGAACAACGACAGGAGGTTGCACACTGCATGACTTTACAATAGGAAGAATCGGGGGGGGTTTGGCGGGGTTCTCCTGGTACAATTCACATTCCAGGGCCTAAATATCACGTTATTGGGGTCGCTTCAACCTGCTGACATGAAAAACAACCGGCGGCAATCGCGGATTTGGTAACACTGTTCCGCAAACTACGTTTCATATAACTCCTCCCCGAACTTTCCGCTGCCCTGTATCTTGGTCTTTCATTGGCTGTAGGTCCTCGCCGTTTTTCAGTCAGAACTCATTTCACACAGCGTGATTGTGAATTGCCGACAGCTCCAGATATTTAGCATGTCAAATATTTCACGGGCGTCGGTGACGCATCGGCGATTCCCTCAGATCGCATCGTTGATAATTCACACTGCGTGATTGTCACTCGCGTGAACGAGCACCGATTTGCCTCTGATTTTGGGCATTTGTCGGTGATTTCGCAAAACCTGTCGGCAAGTGAAAAATCGGGCTGAAATCGTGCAGTGTGAACTCGGCATAAAGTTACAGCTGGAGGCTTGCCTCCCTTCGGTCCATAGACTTTCTACAGAGACCCTAAAGCGTGCCGTGACTTTTCTGGAGGCTCATTGAGATGAATGGGGGAAAGTCACGTGAGAGGAGGCAATGCCTTCGTCGCGCTATAACTGGATATGATCGGTTATGATTGGAAGTGATTGGTTCGTGTGATAAATCCCGCCTCTTGTTTTCGTGCAAGCTCTCGGCCTGAATGTAGAAAATTATGGCGTTATTGACTAATTATAAAGTAAACAAACAACTCTCCTGCTTTGTGTCACATCAAAATGAAACATGAAATGACTTGATGTGATGTGATGACTTGATGTGATGTGAAAACGTGATGACTGTGTCAGTTTTTAGTGAGCATTCAGCTTGATGAAATGAAAGATGTATCTTCGTGTCTGTGTCAAACTTTACAGGGCTTTTATGATGATGACCCAAAAGTGTCTATTTACAAGTGCAAATAGCCCGCCTTGTTGGCAGAGGCTATTTACACTAACTCCGGCCATCAACGTGTGAGTACAAAGCATTACAAAAGACTATCGTCTAATAACAGCTCCAGTGGCGCAGATGGTAAAGTTGTGTTGAAGTCGTTTTTGACATTTTGCCGAACTTTTTTTTCTTCTACTTTTTCAAATCAGATATCACGTCGTTATTATTATTGCATATTGTTTTATAATGTACTACAATACTGAGGTGCAGATAATTGCCACTATCTGCAATATGTAGTATAAATAGCAGAAAATCCTGCTAGGTGTAAATAGAATCTATGGCTATTTGCACTTAGTGTAAACATTAAGTCTAACAAGGACATGAATTATATATATATATATATATATATATATAATTCATGTAGTATATATAACTGCCTCCTCATTTTAAAACACCACCGCACGCCACTGATTAAATAAATAAATAAGTGTGTGTGTGTGTATACACACACATTCACACACACATATAGTTTTGTATTAAAGATGCTGTAAATATCAAGCAGTAAGTATAACCATACAGTACATACCTGCTGTTGGACCCAGTGCTGCTTTAGCCCCTGCCAGTGTGAGAAGCCCCTGCCAGTGTGAGAAGCCCCCCCTCTCTCAGGTGTTTGGTTGCTAGGTGACTGCAAATCTTGGAGGTCCACACACTCTGCTTCCACATCAAATCAGCAATGTTATACAGAGCTGAGGTTTAGAGAATACATTTATACAAATTATAAACTAATATAATAACAACTGAAAATATTCACTTTAAGAACAGAATTAGACTTTAGAGTGCCCCCTTTTGACAATACAGTCACAAACGGCTTACATTTCAAGAACTCAATGCCAAAAAAAAAAATTACACTCGCATAGCTAGAATGTGAATGCATTTGCGTACAGTATAATTCATGCCTTTACATTGAAAATGTGACAAAGTCGAGATTTAGCATGTCATAGATCAGTGGTTCTCAACCAGAGGGCCTCACCAAACTTCCAAAGGACATGACTTAAAACTATTTAAATGTAAACATTATTATTATTAATGTAATTATTTTGAACAATATCATTAAGATATTTAAATATAGGCTAATTTAATTAAAATGTAAAAAAACAAACATACAATCACTATTCAACAATTTTACTGAATAACACAACATACAGTTCTTGAAACTTCTGGAAGCACAAAGTGAATTTTGGATATTTCAGTTTTTCTTTTTTAATAAATCTGCAAAAATGTCAACAATTCTGTGTTTTTCTGTCAATATGGGGTGCTGTGTGTACATTAATGAGGAAAAAAATTTACTTAAATGATTTTAGCAAATGGCTGCAATATAACAGAGTGAAAAATTTAAGGGGGTCTGAATACTTTCCGTACCCACTGTATATGGAGATTTGACACTCAGTTTCTGTTATATATAATATTGTGTTTGTGTGTATACAGTATGTTATATATTATATAAAGGGCCTTCAAATATTGCGTTTGACAGTGGGAGTGTATTTATTAAGCATGTACTAACTTTAAGGCCTTGGCACTGCTGCCTGCCCAGCCTCCAGCCACACACAAGATGGCATCAACCTTATCCTCACCTAACAGCTCACTGACATCAGATGTTACCTAAATAAAAAAAGAAAGGCAGAGATGTAACATGCTTGAAGACAACACATGAAATTAAGAATCAAAGCCAGACCAATAACTCAGACAATATTCATGAATATTAGCATTAGCCATTAATAATTCCTAATTAAATTGGCAAAAAAAACGGTAGTAGCACCTACCTGGTTGGCTTGCTCAGTGAAGGATTCAGTCATCTTAACTGTAACATTGGCACTGGCTTCTTCATTGGCACTGAAATCTATAGAGGCAACCCACAGTAAATTACAAAACACAACTGAAATTAAATTATCCACCTTATTGACATATGACAGGCCACAAGAAATGTATATTTAAGGATAAATGCATGACACCGTGACAACTGTGACAAACGAATGAATAATTAACAACATTATCACTAAAACCCATGGAGCATGTCTGATGGCACACTAGAGAGCAATTTCTTTTTAATTACGTGAGCTGTCTTATGGGCTGAGACAACTCACCCAGTTTTTAGCTCTGAAGTACTGCACACATGCAGATCCTAGAGCCCCTTTTCCACCGTAAACAATCACTTTTGGGGCTTCTGTAGCTGCCATGCTATTTCTTTCTTCAGAAGCACATGAGACCTTGTTATACAAAGAAAACAGCACATGCGCCTCCTACTGTTAAAGAGGAGAGGAGCAATCAGAATTTTACTAGCGTTGGTTTTTCAAACCTTTTAGCGTGTTTGTATGAATCTTCCATTCGTTTTTTTAACTATTAATTTTTTTAAATCAGTTTATTGTTTGACAATATTCACTAATACCAGTAAATTTGCATTTTGTGCATCGCAACAGATGTAATAATCCTTTTGACCAACAGGCGGCACTGGAGTTCTGTGCCAATCACGATTAAAAACAAAGAAGGAGAGACTCGTTCTTCCGCAGGAAATTCGTGTAGTCGTGTAGCATCGCTAGCATTCTGTGACAAGCTTCCCATTTAGCGTCTTCACTGAGTTGACAGCATATCGTCACTGAAAATAATATTTAAGCTTTAGCTGAACTGTTTCTCTCTGAGAGAGAAGGCAGTGAGATATTCAGGTAACGCTCAGAACTACGAGATGTGTTGCTGCATGTTTTTATGTGATGTAACGTTAACATGTTTCTGGCTTATTTGTTAATTGCGGATATTGTGATTTTATTTTTACTTATATTGAATGTCTTTACAAATATCAAATTTTACACGTGTTAGATATTTAATATCCACTCGGCGTTGACTGTAAATAAGCAATTTATCTCCGTATGTTGGAGGTGGATAAACTTCCATCTGGCCTCAAATATCTCTAATAGACTGTGCATTAGATTCTCTCATCTAAAGGCGAGAGATGAAAGTAATGGTTACACAGTCAACATCCACCTCTATCTATAAATTTATAGTTATATAACAATTCTTTATAAACCTAAAAAGTGTTTGTTTTTAAATGAGTTAGTTGGACCACCAGATATTGAATGAAAACCAGCCAACGTATCTATGTGGAAACTGGCTGATTATGACTATGGCTTTACTATTATTGGTACTTTAATTATTTAAAAAATATAATTATATATAAAAAAATATCCTTCCAGACCATTGTCAGGTAGTGTATATCAGCTCGGCAGATGTTACGGTTTTATTTTCAATTGGTAGTTTAATAGCGCATTGATTTGTGGATATATTTTGTCATGTTTTCAAGTATTGGTTTAATAGTGTACTAATTCATAGTTTTGGCTTGCACCATACTAGTCAAACAAGCCAAACCTGCTGTAGCATTTGTGTGATGTAGAACCTTGCTTTATTAATTTGCTAGCATTATTTATAATGTCATTTCAAATAAATACATTCATTTATATAATTTTATACACACTCAAAGTCAGTTGAATCAAATTATTAACCGTGTTGTATGTGTCTAGGATGGATAAAGCTCTGCTGAGAGAGCGAGAGCTCTTTAAAAAGAGAGCTCTGTCCACTCCTGTAGTTGAGAAGAGACCAGCACCCTCTGAGGCCTCTGGATCCTCCAAGAAGAAAAAGAGTAAACCAGACAAAGAGACGTCGTCATCCTCCAAAAACAGCACAGGTCAGAGAGTAGATGTGTTATGTTATTTCTTTTTCAAATAAATGCTGTTCTTTTGAACTTTCTATTCATCAAAGAATTGAACCATGAATAAAAGAAAATTAATCCTGGTTTCTGCAAACATATTAAGAAGCGCAACTTTTAATAAATAATGAATGCTTTTTGACTGCCTAATCAGCATATCGTAATGGTTTTTTAAAGATCATGTTACGCTGAAAGCTAGAGTAATGGCTGCTGAAAATTCAGCGTTGCCATCACAGGAATACATTTACATTGACAGATAAAATCATCTTTCAAAATTGTTTTTTTTTTTTTTTGTACCAACCCCAGACTTTTGAATGGTAGTGTATGTCGACCTCTTCTATTACATATGATGATATTTATTGTATTGATGTTTTGGCATTATTTAAATAGCATCAGCATTTCTAAACCATTACACTTATGTTTTTGGAAGATGCTGAAACATTAACAATATAACAAAAAAGTAGCTGAAGCTGCTTGGACTAGGACTTTATTGCTTTTGGGAGCCTGATGTGTTGCAATCTGAATTACTGAAGTACTTTTCTCAAATGAATGAAAGCATCCTCATATCAGCGTCATCTTCTCTTCTCATCCTGTTTAAAGTAAAACCAGTGTCAGTAGCTAGAATGACATTGAGGATTCTTAAATTATGGCAGTGAGCCTAACAAGTACAAACAGGATATATAAAATTTTTTATGGATTGTCACCCAAGCAAAGCTTGTGATACTGGGACTGTCCTGGGCAGGGCTGCAGTTAGCAAAACCTTCATCATGGGCCTCCCGGCTGATGTCTGCTCAGCCTTTATTTTATTTATTTTCGGCGTTTTGCCTTTTTATTTAGGTTGGACAGTGTAATGACAGGAAGCATTGTAAGTCGGCACGCTGTCCACAAGGCTTTTGGCGCCTACCAGCTTTTGTTTGTGAGAGTTACCCAAGTAGATAGTCATAAAAATAGAGTATTATGAGGATTATATGAGAACGGAGTAGTACGTTTTGATTGGAGATGGACTGATATGACCTTTTTGATATAGAAAGTTGTTTAATTGTTTGATAATATATATGCAGAACAGATTTAATTATTAAAGGCAATATTAATAATATAATAATAATAGTAACACTAATGATTGCTGTTGTGTGTGTTATATTTATGCTAAGTTGTTTTTGCACTCTGAATTTTTGCCATGATAGTTTTGGGTTTTACATTTAGAGTTACATAAGTTATTTTAAAAGTTGAGTAATTACCCCGACTATATATTTTAAAAAGTGACTATACCTGTGAATGTACTGTTGTTGGGTGCTTTAATTTAGAGCCCCACCAAAAAGGTGCTGTTTATTGGTACAAAATATTAATAAAACCAATAACCAGCTATGTTGAAAATTTTGAATATCATTAAAAAAATATAAATCATTACATTATCAGTCTTTATCTCTAGCTCTCATGGTGTCTTGTGTATTTTAGGCCAGTAATATTGACTGCACGCCTTATTAAAGGTGTAGTCTAGTTCTTGTATGTGATCAGAGTCGAGCAAACTCAAGCACAGGCCTGTTTCTGCACGTTTTGAGCATGTAGACAGATTTAAATGTACTGTTAGCAGCTGATGATATCTTCTGTGACCCTGATGGGAATAACACATTTCTCATGCTTGTATGATTTTTTTTTTATTATATAATTTTAAATACACAATTTTAAGGCAGTGCAAAGATGCAATTATTGGCCTTTAATGTGCTTCTTGATGTAGATAGAACTATTATTATTCACATATTAAATCTCACAAAAACGTACACATACAAACATTCCCTTTACTTCAAACGTGTGTGCTATTTGCTTTAAGTAGTAGAATCATAATGTATGTAGAATATTAATTCTATAATACTGACATTGTCACAAACTTTGTCATCCCACACAAAGGGAAAAATTCATGTAAACACATCTAAAAAAATACAACAGTTTCATGTAGTCATCACACAATGGTACCGGAATACTGAATGCAGACTATAAGGAGACAATGAGCATACAAGCAAGTGTTTCCCTCTCTTTCTGGTCTAAATGTAATATTTTAAGCCATGGAGACACCTGTGCTGTGTATTGCTGTTAGAGCTAGTGGGAGTAGAGGGCTTCTGTCTCTGTATGTGTCTGGTGTGTTTTAAGGGTCTCCAATCTGACGAAGAGCTCCGTCCAAATCTGCAGCCTTTTCCACCAATCTACTGTTGTGGTTCCTATGGAGACTGTGTCCGCTGTCACCATGGTTACAACTAAACCACTTCGTCTCGCTGGCGGCGCAGGTCACGAACGGTTTTGGTTTTGGTGAAACAGCCGCAGTCCAGCAGCTCATAGAGGAATGCCAGTGTGGCGAGGGAGAGGATGGTGAGGATGAAAAGGAGGAGGATGATGAAGCAGGCAACATTCCAGCCGTCGTGAAAGGGATAGATCTGCTGGATCAGAGCAGAACTGCTGGACATGTTCATACTGCAGAGACACCAATAAATAGTCAGTTATTGAAGAGGAATGTGAGCAATGGGAAAAAGATTGAGTGTGGGTAGGAATAAAGATGGAGGCAGGGTGATTGACAGATTGAATGGTAATTTCTTCGTACTGCTTTGTGCTTTTTTGTGGTGTTGATGGAAAAAGGACTTCCATTAGAGCATGATGAAAGTTTTTTCATACAGTGCTTTAGCTGTCAGTCAGAAATCTTTGTTTGTTACATTGCAACCCACTCTTTTTGAGTATCTTGCGGCATTAGTTTAGGTTTACAATACACCATGTGAAGTTAAAGAGAGTTCAATTCTAGTTTGATCACCCGTGTCTTTGGCACCCATGCTTCTGTTACACTCTATCTAGCTGTTTTAGTCTAGAAAGTTTGTTCTAGTCTGTCCTTAGAAATAGAAATGCACCTTATTGGGATCAGTTTAACCCCAAATCAGAATAATTATTCAGGAATTTCTTAAGATTTCATTAGCTGATTATTTGGTATTGTCATAAAATTGCATCTACTGTTTGTGCTAATGCTAAAATTATTATTATTATATTTTTAAAATCATTTTAATTCAGTATAAGTTACTTTTAGGTTCATGCATCTAAAAATGACACTACCATTCAAAAGTTTTTATTTTGTAATTTATGAAAGAAGGTTCATGCATATTAAGGCTGTATTTATTTAATAATTTTTATTTTTATTTTACAACAGTAAGCTGTTCTATGTTAATATATTTTAAAATGTCAATTTATTCCTGTTACAGCAAATCAGAATTTTTAGCAGCTGGTACTCCAGTCTTCAGTGTCACATGATTTTTCAGAAATCATTCTAATGATTTGGTGCTCAAGAAATATTTCTTATTATTAATCGCTGTTGAAAATGGTTGTGCGGCTTCATATTTTTGTGTAAACCATGATGCATGCTTCTTTGATGCATTGCAAATTCAAAACAGCATAATTATTTTTTGTAACAAGTCCTTTACTGTCAATTTGATGTATTTAATGCACTCTTGCTGATTAAAATTAATTTTGTTTAAAAAAAAAATCTTAATGACCCCAACATTTTGAATGGTAGTGTACTTTGATAGGTTCAAATATTCCTTGCTAAACACTTGTTATATTAGCCCAAAAAGCATGTACAGATATAAGAAAGTACAGTTTTCAGAATCCAGGCAGCTTTAGCATCCTATTTTTTTAGTCTACTTTGGTTTGGGATGGAATAATCCTTATCTTGAATATTATGTAGGACAAATTGTATGCAAAATGCAATGGTGCTATACTAGAGAAATGAATTTAGATGAATCAGCTGACCTAGTTTGTTTGAGTGGACATTGTGTGTGTTGTGTAGGTTTAGGTCAGAGTGGAAGCTAATGTACAACACATTCTATTATGTAGCTTAAGGCTTAGATAATTTGTTTTACTTGTGTAGTGTTTGAAGTTCATTCTGATGATCTATGGTATTCTGTATTACATAGGTCACAAAAGTAGGATCTGTGCACATCAGGAATGCAACTTTAGGTGTAGTTAGGTTAACAGTAACATGAGCCATGCGAAAGCTTTTCTCATGCGTGTCTGATTGTGCACATGCGCTTCTACAGGAATACAGCTTCACTTTCGATCCAACCATGACTCACAGAAGAGAGTTCCTCCATCTCCAGAAAGATTTAAACTTCTTTTCACATTAATTTATTCAATATGAATGTTTTTTATGTTTATTAAAAAAAAATTAAACCTTAATTAACTCTTGTAGACTCCGTCGAACAGTCTCGACGGAAACAGACAGATGGCTCCTGCTTGTCCTGCTCCACCCCCAGCATCTTTTAGTATGGTGCTACCATTTCTTTCAAGCCCTTTTCTAATGTTTGTCTCTTTTGAGAATTATAAATGCTAATAATGAATGAGATTTTCTTGTTACATTTTCCGTGCACAATCAGTTTGATACTCTGTGGTGTAATGATCTAGAATTGCACAGTCAGCTTTCAACTGTCTTGATCCTGCATGTGTGTGTACGAGTAACATTTCTGACCAAGATCTGATGCTTGGATTACCTTTTACATGTTTGTGACCCAGTATGTGCATACATTTTAGTTATGGTCGCACAGCTTTGTCATGCATATTCTCAATATGAAGAGTCAATTACTTAAGGAATCCATTGACATTTATATAAAACAGAGATGGTGGTGTTTTAGTCTGCGTGAGTATTATTTTGCATTGTGTTGTGATTTATAAAAGCAGGACATACCTGGGTGTGAGTGTCTGGGATGCAGGGTGATGGAGCAGCCTCTTGTTCGTCTGTGTGTTGTCTTTCTTGCCACTCACGCTCTCTCTCTCTCCCTGCCCCACCTTTTTCTGGAACCGTGTATTGCACTGGCTGTTCTGAGTCTCTACTCTGACACCATTGGCTGGCTGTCCTGTCTTTCAAAGTATCAGCCATCCAACCTACTGTAACGCATCTGCTCTCAGCATTAGGTCCCGCCCACACGATGAATCATTCATGAGTCAGTGCCAAGATGCGGCTGAGGCTGGCTGTGCTCCAGTTGCCAGGGTTTGAGAGCAGGGTGTGGAGGAGGAAGAGGATGTGATGCTAGAGCTATATGAACCGAGGAAATTATTCCTTTTACCATGGTTACAAGGAGCTTGAGATGGAGAAAACTATGGGTGAAAGCAGGATGAGCTCTGACAATCAAAAATAAAATGTGAATTATGACGTCATTGTTTGTCCAGGTTTGCATTAGATTCAAGTAGAGCTGGGACGATATGGCCAAAAAAATTATCATGATTAAACTTTTCATATCGGTCGATATTGATAATTATCTTGATAAATGTCAAATCTTTATTTCTTTCAAGTTTAAAGGCAGATTTTGTTCTCGTGAGTGAAAGTTGTAGAAATCAGTTCATTATGGTTTTAAACTCCAAACAGGTGAACATTTCACAAATCTGAGGTACAATATTCAAAGCACTTATAATAATACTATTTTCTCTACATCAAAATATGCTTGAATAAACTTATAGTATAATCCTTATCAGTCCTTTTTCCCTGACAAAATATCTTAATAGAGAAATTAATTTCTGCATGTCTAATGGGTGATATTGTTTTAAATCATGAAACGGGTTTTTGTTTCCTGATTTTGATGACATGATGCAGATGTAAATTTGTTCATTAACAAAAACAATGACATCTATAAAAATTGTAACAACCTCATATTAGGGTAAAAATGTAAATATTCTGACTGCACCTCACTACCATTACTCCTGACATTTAATACATGTCTACATTAATAATATAATAAAATGCCATATGTATATCACACTTTTCAGTGAGCTTTATGTAATATTTACTACAATAATTGATTTGCTAGAAATGAAATCAAAAGTTGAAAGTTTTTCAGAATCATACATTTAAAAACAAACTGAGCTCCAACCACAGCGTTCGCTATTTTATTGTCACAGAATCAAATACACAGGATATCAAAGGGAGTGTAGGATACATCTATGCATCCTTCAAAAACTGATCAGATGGACAGGATGTGAGACAATCATAGAATTCTGACGTGCCTCGATGCCTTCCTACCTCTGTATGCTGCCTGCAGAGGCAGCATTTTCAGCTTTCAGACACAGCATAAAAATAGCATAATTTGATAATGCATTTTTTTTTCGTATAAGCAACCGGTCATCTCTGATTTGTTTCACTAACCTTTAGTGCATAAAAAGTTGCTTCATTTTGAGACCTCACTGAAAGTAATGAGAACTTGCACTCACAACAACTGAGTGTTTTTGAACAATTTATTAAAAGAACCAGCTCAATTTATTTGTGAGCCAGTCAGCCAGACTGTACTGGTTGTGCTGTATATTTATTTTTGTGTACAACCCACAGGGACATGTCAGTAGAAAAAGGTGTTACTTTGCCATTATTTTGCAGTACACAATCTTTAAACTTTGATTTGAATCTGACTGCAAGCTCATATTAACAACTTTGGTAAATCTGATTTTGTGGTGTTATAGATTTAGAAACAAAAAGCGGTGCAGGAAATTCTGAATGTGTGTCTAAATTAGTATCTTATTATAACTGAGTATTGTTCACTGGCCTAGTTACACTGGCGATGATATAAATAAATAAAAATGTCCAAATTCGGCCCAATTAGCCATTTTCTCTCCCCGGTGTCATGTGACTTGTTAGTGTTACGAGGTCTCGGGTGTGAATGGGGAGCAGGTGTGTTAAATTTGGTGTTATCGCTCTCACTCTCTCATACTGGTCACTGGAAGTTCAACATGGCACCTCATGGCAAAGAACTCTCTGAGGATCTGAAAAAAATAATTGTTGCTCTACATAAAGATGGTGTAGGCTATAAAAAGATTGCCAAGACCCTGAGACTGAGTTGCAGCACGGTGGCCAAGACCATACAGCGGTTTAACAGGACAGGTTCCACTCAGAACAGGCCTCGCCATGGTCGACCAAAGAAGTTGAGTGCACGTGCTCAGCGTCATATCCAGAGGTTGTGTTTGGGAAATATACGTATGAGTGCTGCCAGCATTGCTGCAGAGGTTGAAGGGGTGGTCAGCCTGTCGGTGCTCAGACCATACGCCGCACACTGCATCAAATTGGTCTGCATGGCTGTCGTCCCAGAAGGAAGCAGTTTCCTTTTTCAACAGTTTGCTGAAGACAAGCAGACTAAGGACATAGATTACTGGAACCGTGTCATTTCTTCAGTGTTGTCACATGAAAAGATATAATAAAATATTTACAAAAATGTGAGGGGTGTACTCACTTCTGTGAGATACTGTATATACACACAACAGGAAAAAAACCACATCTACTATGCTAGGTTTCTTTTCATTTATTTTGAACAGACAGTATTCTTTAAAAAAAATTCCACCTAGATGTGAAAATACTAAATATTATGTTAAATTATAATGTTATATAAAAATATAATGCAAAGGGGAAAAAACAGTACGACACGTAACGTAGCCTATATATGCTGAGTTTCAGTTCATTTTTGTGACACGCTTAAGTTGTTCACAGAAAGGAAACTCAAATGGCAGAAAGCGACATCCTATTTGTTTTCTTTATTTTACAAAAGCACAATGTTTTGTTTTCATTGTGAGTGTACACAAATAAAAGTAGACCTTTTACAGTGCTGCATTATTAATAAGACAATAAGTGTTTTAAGTTGATTCTGCTGGTATAAGGAAACAGTTGACGTAATCGCGCTGGTGCACACACACAAAACATGTCAGTTCCAGCATTGCTAACTTCAGCGCAGGTGGTACTTTATCAAAATAAAATACAGTGAACCAAACATCAACACGCCTGCCTCTTTGTCACCGTTGGAATGGAAATGAAGAACAAGGCCTATTATTTACATAATAAATAATAGTTTACAAAGGAAAGTAACATACAGGATAGTAATAATAGTAATACTAGGATAGTAATAGTAACAAAGGAGACAAAAATATATACATATACTATATAATCTAAAAATGATCCGGTGTTAAATATTTGTGAGTGGCAAGAGTATGTGAATCTTTGATTTCAGTATCTGGTGTGACCCCCTTTTGCAGCAATGACTGCAAGTAACATTTCTTGTAACTGCTGATCAGTCCTGCACAATGGCTTGTAAGAATTTTAGCCCATTCCTCAGTACAGAACCCCTTACACTCTGTGATGTTGGTGGGTTTCCTCCTATGAACTGCTTGTTTCAGGTCCTACCTTGGAATTTGACTCTGTCATTCCAAAACATTAACTTTGTTCTTCTTTAACCATTCTTTGGTAGAATGACGTGTGCTTGGGGTCGTTGTCTTGCTGCATGACCCATTTTCTCTTGAGATTCAGTTCTTGGGCAGATGTCCTGACATTTTCCTTCAGAATTTGCTGGTATAATTCAGAATGCATTGTTCCATCAATGATGGCAAGCCATCCTGGACCAGATGCAGCAAAACATGATACTACCACCGCCATGTTTAACAGATGGGACAAGGTTCTTATGCTGAAATGCAGTGTTTTCTTTCTCTAAACATAATGCTTCTCATTTAAACCAAAATGTTCTATTTTGGTCTCATTTATTCACAAAACATTTCTCCAGTATTCCGCTGGCTTGTCCACATGATCTTTAGCAAACTGCGGATGGGCAGCAATGTTCTTTCTGGAGAGCAGTGGCTTTCTTCTTGCAACTCTGCCATGGACACCATGGTTGTTCAGTGTTCTTCTGATGATGGGCTCATAAACATTAACATAAGCCAATGTGTGAGAGTCCTTTTGTTGCTTAGAAGTTAGCCTGCAGTCCTTTAAAACCTAGTGGACTTTTTAACGTCTTGCTATTAGAGTGTTGTTTGTTGGTGGACCACTCCTGGGGAGGGTAACAGTGGTCTTGAATTTCCTCCATTTGTACACAATCTGTCTGACTGTGGATTGGTGGAGTCCAAGTTCTTTAGAGATGGCTTTGAAACCTTTTCTAGCCTGATGAGCAACACCAACTCTTTTTCTGAGGTCCTCAGAGATCTCATTTGTTTGTGCCATGATACACTTCCACAAAGTACATGACCAAACTTTGACAGATCCCAGTTCTTTAAATAAAACGGGGCACACACTGACACGTGATAGTCATCTCACTGATTAAAAACACCTCTGAACAGATGGACTCTAATTTCACCTTCAAATGAACAGCTAATCCTAGAGATTCACATACTTTTGCCGCTCACAAATATGTAATATTGGATAATTTTCCTTAATAAATAAATGACAAAGTATATATTTTCATTTGTTTGATTGGGTTCTCTTTGTCAACTTTCAGGACTTGCATGCAAATCTGATGATTTTTTGGGTTATATTTATGCAGAAATATAGACAATTCTAAAGGATTCACAAACTTTCAAGCAGCACTGTATATGGGTAAATGATGTGACGCCTAAATTTTCTGTCCAATTGCATTATTTCAGTTAAAAATTGGTTTAAATGCATAAAAAAGATGCTGTGTATATAAGAAGTATCTCCCACATATGTACCAACTTTAACTTTTCAAAAAAACATTAGTTATTTGTAATTTTTCTGTTATTCAAAGTGTCAAAACATCATGTGGTGTGACCGTCCAGCCATAACTGTTGTTTTGGAAACATTTTTGAAAATACCCTAAATTTATTCAGATAAATTTTCTGCACTATTTGGCTTGACTCCAAAGGGTTTTGTAATCCTATATACAATTGCGAAGAATTTGCATTTATATTTCCATCATAACATTCAAACAAACTTTGTCCAATAATCTCCATTTTATGAAATATCATGTGGTGCAACCATAAAGAAACTACCATTTTGGGACTTTTATGTTGAAATCCATTCAAAGATAGGACGTTGCATCATATACCAATTTGCCAAGGACCCATAGAAGCATCAAGCAGGTTTGTAACTATCTTTCAAATTTGGGAAAAAAATTACCTTTTATATGGCTGGTATGTAGTTGCCAAATTTTGGATATCATGTGGTATGACCGCAGAAAAACAATGAATATTACGTTATTTCTACAAGTATTTATTTTTATTATAAATTTCATAGTGACCTTTCATGCGAAGCTAGCTTGTTTTGTTTAGGTGGCTAAATTTTGACTAAATTTGAAAATATGTGGTGCGACCAAATATCATGTGGTGCGACCACTGCAGAGTGTTTTCCATTATAGATATATGTCCCAGATTGGCATTTTTTGTGCAATTTTTAAAATTAAATTAATGGTTTATATACATAAAATAATTTGGAATAGATTTTTATGCAATTTGGGTAATTTAAGACTGTTTGTTTAATCTTTGTACAATATGAGAAAAATGCAAAAAAAAAATTTAGAGCATGTAATTTTAGTTTGGTAATTATGCATTTATTCATAATTTATTATATATTTATTGCTAACTATTTTAATCTATTTTACCAGATTCCACTGCCAAGGAAAGTAATATAAACGCTCGCCATAGGCAGCATGTTTATTCTGACCCTGCAGTCAAGCACAAACTCCAGATGTAATTTCTACTGTAAGAAAGATGTTTATGATTTCATCTCCGAAACTGAGCCAGAAACCTTCCGCTACTCTAAATTAACCCTACGCAAAG
>NW_015505525.1:1824059-1856881 GCF_001515645.1 Sinocyclocheilus grahami
ATTTTCTGCACTATTTGGCTTGACTCCAAAGGGTTTTGTAATCCTATATACAATTGCGAAGAATTTGCATTTATATTTCCATCATAACATTCAAACAAACTTTGTCCAATAATCTCCATTTTATGAAATATCATGTGGTGCAACCATAAAGAAACTACCATTTTGGGACTTTTATGTTGAAATCCATTCAAAGATAGGACGTTGCATCATATACCCATAGACCCATAGAAGCATCAAGCAGGTTTGTAACTATCTTTCAAATTTGGGAAAAAAATTACCTTTTATATGGCTGGTATGTAGTTGCCAAATTTTGGATATCATGTGGTATGACCGCAGAAAAACAATGAATATTACGTTATTTCTACAAGTATTTATTTTTATTATAAATTTCATAGTGACCTTTCATGCGAAGCTAGCTTGTTTTGTTTAGGTGGCTAAATTTTGACTAAATTTGAAAATATGTGGTGCGACCAAATATCATGTGGTGCGACCACTGCAGAGTGTTTTCCATTATAGATATATGTCCCAGATTGGCATTTTTTGTGCAATTTTTAAAATTAAATTAATGGTTTATATACATAAAATAATTTGGAATAGATTTTTATGCAATTTGGGTAATTTAAGACTGTTTGTTTAATCTTTGTACAATATGAGAAAAATGCAAAAAAAAAATTTAGAGCATGTAATTTTAGTTTGGTAATTATGCATTTATTCATAATTTATTATATATTTATTGCTAACTATTTTAATCTATTTTACCAGATTCCACTGCCAAGGAAAGTAATATAAACGCTCGCCATAGGCAGCATGTTTATTCTGACCCTGCAGTCAAGCACAAACTCCAGATGTAATTTCTACTGTAAGAAAGATGTTTATGATTTCATCTCCGAAACTGAGCCAGAAACCTTCCGCTACTCTAAATTAACCCTACGCAAAGCCCCCCCCCCCCCTTAGTTACTGTTGCTACGTCCGCATTTTTATGCAACACATGTTCTCACGCAGTGAAAATACATCACGGAGCAAAGAAGACACTGACAATATGCAGACATACAAGACAGAGCAGAATGAACATCAGAAGATATTTAGTTTCAACTGTGAAAAGAGTCAATACACTATTTTTCAAGTTCAAGTCCACCAATGTTAATCTACTCTCCTGTCTGGTTTGTTTGTCGGACAGAAATTGTGGATTTGGCATTATGATTGGTCAGATTGCCTGTTAATCAAACTCCCGGCGAAGGGGCAATTGAGCAGCCAAGATTGGGCAAAGTTTAGAAATAACTGGGTCTAAAAAAATGACTGCAGTTAATGCCACACTCATCATGTGGTGCGACCAATAATAGCAATAACTATTCAATTAAAAATTAATTCTAATTTATGTGGCTAAACTATGAATCACTGCAACAGTATGCTTAAGTGAATGATATTTCAAAAACATTATCAGTTTTATGCAATTTACAGAAAAATAAGTCTGCTAACTACATTTAAGAAGACAACTTTGAAATTATAGAACAAAAATGAGATCATGATTTACAAAAACTCAAAAGAAATGCAAATACTTTGTTACTTAACACTTTAATTACTAAGAGCATCTAAATAAAAATGTTAAGCATGTTAAGAAAATTAATTCATTTTAATATAAATCATGGTCGCACCACATGACATTTTTTAAGGCTACAGCAGATTCATCTAAATGAAAAAACACTAAAATCACTTAATTTAAAATTTTAATATGAATTTGTATACACAACATTCTTAATGTTTGAATAACTACAAAAGATATTACTATTTTTTGTATTTAAAAATTTGCCTGTCGAAAATCCTTGTCAAAGACCCAAACTTTTGTTTTTTGAGAGAAATTTCCGTGAGAGACCGCTCGCATGAAACACAGATCCTCAAATACAAACATAAATAATAATTTCAGTATTTAAGCATAAAATATAACCACTTATGAGCATCAAATAAGCATGGTATTGTTCAAAAAAATTTACCCAATGCAAAATATGTGAACAATTTACAGCAGCTTATGCTTAAGAATGCATAAATAACTAATATTCCACGTAGCGTGCAGCTGTTGATATCATGTTGTCTCTGATCTCAAAGAAGATATAAAATCTATAGCAATAACAAACATGTTGAGCAAACAAGTGATATGAAGTGATAACAGTTTCTGAAACGAATGTTTAATATTTATACTGTGCTTACCTAGAAAACAATTATTTAAACAGTTTCACTATTAATAAACAGTACAGCTCTGTTATTGTTGTTACACTGCTATACATTCCTACATCACACTATTATTTTACACATGTATTATTTATACAGAAGATTGTTTTGATATCATGCAGATGAAATCTGTTTTTGTCAGAGGTTTTTCTTTGCATTAGAGAAAGTGTTGTCAAATGGATTACATCAAACCAATGAATTAAGGGATCTGAATGACCAGAGTGCTTTTTCTCTTTGCACTTTCAGAATATACCTTTTTTTTTTTTGCCGTTTTGTTTTGCTTTTTCATTTCACTCTTGGTTTTTGGTGTTTTTAGTAAGAAAGTGTCTGCTGACAGCAGAAATAATTGTAAATGGTGTGGAATATAACTGTCAGAAACTTTGTGTTAGAAAACAGCATGCGTGTTATTACTTTCATTGTTGTTTGAAAGGATTATAGTAGTTATTGCATTAAAAGCCTATTATTTGCAGCACTTACTTATTATAGTCTCTTATCTCTTCTTCTCTTGTTGTCTTTGTTCTCTTTTCATCGTTCAGATCCCAGCAATGGCTCCTTCAATCTCAAAGCACTTTCTGGGAGTTCAGGATACAAATTTGGAGTTTTGGCCCGAATTGTTAACTACATGAAGGTAATACGAAAATACACACATTTCCACAGTTCAGTGGTCTGTTCAACAAGCAAGCATTTGCTGCAGTGTCTGTCAATTGTCACCTTTCTTGCTTCATTTCCACATTTCTACATCTCACATTAGAGCACACAGACTGATCTTTATTTTTGAGTGAAACAGTTTCTTTTAACCAGAGATTTCTGGGATTCAGAATGCAATACAGAATACAATTCCCACAGGATGACCCATGGGAATGAAATTATCATGAGCTTGAGCAATCCTCACTGTCATTAAACACATGCTCCCTGGAAAATGGCTTCTAATCTCCACATCTATTGCCAGTCTTATATTTGTACCAATTTTGTGATCTAAAATGTGGATTTATTCTAATCATTTGTGAAGGTTTTTATGTTGTGTGCTTAAAAAAAACAGACAAAAGGTACTGAAACAGTTTTTACTGACTCTCCTAACAACAGTTTCTCCACCTGACCTGAATAAACACTGTAAAAATTTTGCCCTGTGACTAATGCATTGTCAGAGTCATCATATTACAGTGGTTTCATATTATCACAAGCATTTTGTCACTTTTTTTGTTTTTGTTTTTTGTCAGTCTTGGCAGTTCCCCAAAGTGACATGCCAGTAATTAAAGGCTGTCAGGCTGTAATCCACAGATGTAGATGTAGCTGTGACACATTTAAACTCTCTTTTTACATCTCATCACTTTTTCAGACGAGGCACCAGAGAGGTGATACTCATCATCTGACTCTGGATGAAATTCTGGATGAGACCAAGCTGCTGGACATTGGCATGAAGCAGAAACAGTGGCTTATGAGCGAGGTGTGTGTGTGTGTGTGTGTGTGTGTGTGTGTGTGTGTGTGTGTGTGTTTGTGTGTGTGTGTGTGTGTGTGTGTGTGTGAGTGGGCATGCGAGAGTCTCGTTCACTAATACTTATGTGGATTTTTTTGTATTTATAGGCACATGAGAACATCTCACAAAAAAATATTCTGCCTAATTCACAACAATCAATTAAAAATCAAATACATGTCCTCTGAACACCCTGTCGGGGTTTATTTTGTTATGTTGGAAGAAAAAGACTGCAGAATTCTAGATGAGAAATGAGATTTTTGAGATTAAAATGATTACATGATATGCTAATTATATGAAACCATGATCCACACTTGCAAAAACAGTCTTCTTTTTACGTTTTATTATACATTTATCACCAATAGGGAAAAATCACAAACGTTTCGGGTCAAGGCCTTCTTCAGTGTGTAAAGCAATTTAAACCCTCCACCCACTTTTTAAATTGTTAATTTACTTGACGTCATCATTCATTAACCATTTTTCGATTTCTTCAAATACACGTTACCATTTAAATATTGGACAATTTCCATGTATATACAACATAGATCATCACATCCACCAATACACTATATAATATACCCCTTAACTCAAACATGAATTACATAGGATTCCATGTTTAGCACTATTGAACACTATTGTTGATATGCTGTTTAGTTACAAATATAATTTTTTACTGAGAAAAGGCAGCAAATAAAGATACTTCAGTGACATCACTGTTACAGATAAGTCGAGCATTAAATTGACAGGTCAATATATTGTTTTATTTCCATATCATTGAACATAAGTATCGCATATCACACCCCTGTCCTGAAGACCACCGATATCTGTAAGACAGGAAAGCTGTCAATGTGTCTGATATCTAAAATAAAAATAAAATAGAGGCTGAAAACAATAGCACATCCTATGTGAATGGCCCCTAAATTGGTGTTATATTTGCATTTAATTTAGTTTTTTCTTGTTTTGTTTTCTTGTGTTTTTTTTAAGTTATCATTATTATTTTTGTTAATTGCTTGGTTTTGTTTGTGTTTTATTTGGTTTTAGTTGTTTTTGCAGAAAAATGCAAATGCATGCTGTCTGTAGTAGCAGCTGGACTTCCACTGATTGCAGAAATTGTAAAAATATGCTTTCTTTTTGGCTTTACATATGTTTCCGGGGCCATGTGTTAATCTAATTCACATATTACAATTTGTTTTGACCACAGAATGCCATTGATTCGACCACAGATTGACCAATCAAAATCATATGTTCCTGGGAGCCATGCACTAACACATAATACACATTTTCAAGGGCAAGAGACACATTCAAAACAACAAAAACAAAAAAAGGAAATCTAAATCTTTCTCCCTCCCTCCAGGCATTAGCAAGTAATCCTAAGATCGATGTGCGGGAAGGGAAATATGCCTTTAAACCCAAGTATCATCTGAAGGATAAGAAAGCTCTGCTAAGACTACTGGACAAACACGATCAGCTGGGACTAGGAGGAGTGTTACTAGATGATGTTGAAGAGGGTCTACCCAATGCAGCCAAGGCTATTAAGGTAAAATGCTAGCGTGCATCTTTTTTTTTTTTTTTCCACAATTTTTTTTTTTTAAACATAGGCGGAACATTTTCTAGACAGTACGTTTAAAGCATCAGGTACACAGACACTTCAGAATGTTTTGAGGCATCATTAAACAGATGTACTGTGATTTTATTTTTATTTTTTTAAAGATTTTCAAATTTGCATATATTTATTTACATGTAATTCGTCTGCCAGCTGATTTTCTGTATTTAATGTGTGGTTCTCGGTAAGAAAGAAGCTAATTAGCTTTTTCAAGATTTGAAATACTTAATTTTGTTTTGTTTATTTTGTTCAGGCACTTGGGGATCAGATTATATTTGTGACCAGGCCAGATAAGAAGAAGGTTCTTTTCTACAATGACAAACACTGTCAGTTTGTTGTTGATGAAGGTGTGTGACGATCATTATTATATAATATATGAAGTGTCCTGGTAATTTAGGTGGAGCTTCTCTATCGTAATGTCAGTGTCATTCATTCTCCAGAGTTCCAAAAGCTGTGGCGCAGTGTTCCTGTTGATTCCATAGATGAGGAAAAGATTGAAGAGTACCTGAAGAAACAGGGCATATCGTCCATGCAGGAGACCGGCCCAAAGAAAATGGTTCGTTCTGTTTCTTCTCAACACACATGCAGATAAACGAACACAAAACTCGCTCCAGATTGGCTGGTTCATGCATATTTGTGTGGGTGTAAATGGTTGACGTGATTTGTTATTGGCTGTTGCAGGCACCCATTCAGAAGAGGAAGAAACCTGGAACACAGAAAAAGAGACGGTTTAAGACTCATAATGATCATCTGAGCGGAGTACTGGAGGACTACTCTGAGGGAGTTCCCTCCAAGAAGTGACACACACATGCAGCTTTAAAGGTTCAAAGTGACAAGACTAATATCTGTGTGATGTTTGTATATCTGATCTAACGTCTTATTGCCAAAACCATACAGACATGCAGACACACACACACACACACACACACCCCTTAAAACTGTACTGAGTGACACGAATGTGAACGGATTGTAAATATTTCCTTTCCACTGTTATGTTTTACTTTTTGCTAGTGCTTTAAAAATGGACAATTAAGCTCTTCTTTTTTTAGATTTAAAGATTAAACAAGAGCAATCAAACCACATCCATTGTTTCCTTTCAAAGTTATTTATGTTTCTCCTGGTCATCAAGGCTGCAGTGATATTGTGAAATATTATTACAATTTAAAATAATGGTTTTCCATTTTAATATACTTTAAAATATAGTTAATTACTGTTGTGGCAAAGCTGAATTTTCAGCATCATGACTCCAGTCTTCAGTGTCACATGATCCTTCAAAAATCATTCTGATATGTTGATTTATTATCAATGTTGGAAACTGTTGTGCTGCTCATATCTCGCAATTAATCATAAATCGTGATTAATTTTATCCAAAATAAAAAAAAATAGTTTACATAATAAATATACTCCGTATACACGTGCATATTATGTATGAATAAATACAGACACATGCATGTATATATTTTAGAAAAAATGTTGTTTATATATTACATATATTTATATAAAATATAAATACGAATATATAAATGTATAAACATGTAAATATTTTCAATATATATATACTGTATGTGTGTGTATTTATACTTAATAAATATACACAGTACACATATTTAATGTAAACAAACTTTTCTTTTGGATGCGATTAATCACGATGAATCGTTTGACAGCATGGCTACTTCTATTCATTTGGCCCTAATCAGTTAATCTAATTAGTGGATATATTTAAACTGCATTTCAAAAATACTCTTAGTATATAGCGATGGATAGTGTAGAACAAGAAGAAAATACAAGGAAGACAAACTGGACTATGTTTAAAACTAAGAAAGCAACTTTCGTAATTCAGGTGATACTTTTGTAAAAGGTTGATGTCATTGTAATATTCCGATTCCGGTTGTAACACTGTTTGAAAACAGCAGAAATGCTTTGGATAATTTCTGCGTTTCTCTTAGGGATTTAGAAGTCCTTAGGAGTACTTCAAACCAGTTTAGGAGCTACGTTTAGCATCGAAATATTTTGTGAATTACTCTTAGATTAAAAATGTATAGTTCTAAAAGTACGAGTGACATGCCTCTAATTTAAATGAGTTGCTCCTAAATTTCCACATTAGCCCTTAGCCAAGTTAATTTCCACATTAAGCTTTAGCCAAGGTTTTTTTTGTTGTTGTTGTAAATATGGCCCCTGGTCCATACTGGTCAAGTGCTCTAAACAGCTACTGCCAACTTAGACAGGAAGAGCTTTCTGAATGACATCTAAAATAATCGTCCACATTAGCCCTTAGCCAAGTTAATTTCCACATTAAGCTTTAGCCAAGGTTTTTTTTGTTGTTGTAAATATGGCCCCTGGTCCATACTGGTCAAGTGCTCTAAACAGCTACTGCCAACTTAGACAGGAAGAGCTTTCTGAATGACATCTAAAATAATCAGTTTTTGTTCAGATTGAGAGTCCAAACAGTTGATAAAATCATCACAATAATCCACACCACTCCAGTCCATCAATTAACACCTTGTGAAGCAAAAAACTGTGTTTGTGTAATAAATCCATCAAGACTGTTTTTAACTCCAAACTCTAAAATACCAGTCCTTTATTCATAATATTGCTTTCTTCAGTGAAAAAGTTGTCTCAGGACAGAAATATCCACATGTAAGCTCCTTTTAAAAGCGAAAACAGTTCTAAACAAACGTGTTGTTGGATTTTGATGCGAGAAGACAACTGGAGATGGAATTTTTCCACTGGAGGAAGCATTATGGATTATGGACTCCGTTTTGGATTGTGGACTGCATGGATTATGGCAAATGTATTTTGGCCAGAAGCAATGGTTTAAAGTTAAAATACCTTGATGGATTTGTTTCTTAGAAACATGACGTTTTTTTTTACTTAATTGATGCACTGGAGACATGTGGATTACTTACGATGCTTTTATCAGCTGTTTGAACTCTCATTCTGACGGCATCCATTCACTGCATTTAATGCTAAATTTCTTTGTTCCGACAAAGAAACAAACAATTACTTGGATGGCCTGTATAGGGTGAGTACATTTTTATTTTTAGGTTAACTAAATAAAAAAAAAAAAGGACATTTTGATTATTTAATCATTTAAAATCACTAATACTTTGTTGTAATGTTTGTTTTATAGGTTTAACAAAGCTGAATCCAAATCAACTACCCTGTTTGGGATCTTTGTTTTAGAGAACTAACTATACTGTTTTGAAGTAAATTCAAACTGCAAAACAAAATTCAATTTCTGCATTATCTGAAGAAACCTTAAAGCAAATGTTCTTACGCAAAATCAGTTCTTGCACTAGACAGACAAATAGTATTTTCAAATGAATATATGCACTTGATCAGAACGCCTCTTGTTGCTAGGCACCTCTTGTCATGCATAAATGTGAGTGCGCTACGGTTCATGTCTTCAACAGAAGGTTTTTAATGGTGGTTTTGATGGCACGTGACGGCTCTGCAAGGGTTCTGCTTTGTCAAATTGATAATGTGCGTGTAGGCTGAAAGGTTTTATATAATACAAAGTCTTCATTTTCAAGGCCCAGACTCAATAGTAAAAAAGCATAATTGCTTTGCAGCCTGTTGTTTTGTCCTAAAATTAGCCTGGAAGAAAATAAATGCTTTTAAAGATAATTTATCATTATTAAACTGTTAAAACCTGACATTCTCATGTGGTCATTCAAAATAGTATAGTCAAATGTTTCTCCCTGCTTACAACAATAAAGCAGTTTTACCTCCTTAGAATTATGAAATTAATCTCCAGTTTATTAAATGTGATTTATCAATGAAAATTAAATTAATGTAAGTTCTTGTTCACTGAATATGTCTTTTGGATTCCTGCACTTACCAGCAGTTTACCAAGGGGAACATTATCATGACTGAAAATTAGTGTTCCTTGGTGATCCCTACTGGATTTTGGAGCCTTGTTTATGGACCTGGTCTTGAAAATGAATAAATCAGTAGGAGTTATGTTTCTCCATCTGTTTGAGCCTGGAGACCTTCCTTGTGCACTGCAGTTGTGTTTAAGGATTTCTTAGTATTTTATATATAGAGGAGGATTTGTTGTTATGTAAAGAAAACGTATGAGGTTGTCAATATCACACAAACAGGGTAGATGATGGAGGTGTGAGAGTATTAATTGTGTATTTAGTTTAGTTGCTAAATGCTTCTATTTCGGATTCAAGTCTTTCAAAATGGGTAAAACATCTTTAATTATTCATGAATATATTTAATTGCAGCTGAGCGTTAGTTTACACAAAGGCAACTTGATCATTTTATCTATCTATCATCTATCTATCAGTCTATCTGTCTGCTAGTACATTTTTAACAGCTGATTTTCTGTCTTTGTTTCTGTTTTGTTTTCTTACAGTTGAGGTACCACATGAGGGCAAATTACAAGAAACTGATCTCATCCTGTGCCGTGGACACAGGGTTTATGTCCCTGGATACTGTTTCTGTCTATTCTGATTATTTCAGAATAGATTTCGTTGTTAAACTTTCCCAATCCCAATAGTGTGCCATTTATCTTATTTCCATTTGTTTTTGAAAGGAATTCTTTGCTCGCCACAGTCAGACCTCATTAAGGTGATGGCCAGAAAACAGAAAACTTTTTTTTTTTTTTAGTAAAAAGGGTAATGGCTACATAACTCCTTTTCCAAGGCACTCATTAAAGGTGTCCAGTTTTACCTCCCTTCGTTTACAAAAGGAGTGTCACAAGCTCTAATGTTATGGCCTATACAAATGGCACATTTTACAGTGCATTATAATATCGCACAATGTTACGTTTTAAACTGCAGAATTTGTTAATATCTTTATATGGCCCAAAACTGTTTTATTTCGAACATGTACAACATGTGTTGGATGTTAGATTTAGGTTTGCAACATGCAAGTGGTGAAAGTCTGAGGAAGGTGAAAGAGAAGTCAGTGGAGAGACTTTACCGTTGCACCTACAGTAATCACATTTAAACTGGAACAAAACACTCTACAATTCACTTTCCTTCCTTTTTGTTCATCAACAAGCACCATCACATCCTCAGTTTGCCTCTGGTGGACATTGGTCCTTTGGGAAAATTGAACTTTGTAATAACGGTTGTTGAATCCACTGTCATTTTCATGGCTCGTCTGAAAGCATCAGATTGTATTTTCACTTGTATTTCACTCTCACACACCAGTTTTTTTTTCTGATTCTGAGATCACTGAGTGAAATGGAAACTTTACTTCTTGTTTGTTGTCAGTGGTCTGTCATTTCACAGAGGTCACTTTCCACTACACCAGCCTTTCCACATTCAGTTGTTGATGACAATCCTCGTGTTTTGAAGCTTGGAATCAAATAATAATAAATGCCATAACATAGGTTTTTATATATGGCAGACGTTTGTATCATCTCACCAATTTGGCACCTTTGTGCCTTTAGATTTCATGTTTTCATGGTTTTCAAATGCAACAATGATCATTGCAGAAATACATATTTGAAGTCTTTCAGTACAAAGAATATAAAAATATTGTCAGTGCTGGGTTTCATCCTCATTACTCACCATGCCAACAATCCCACAGCTGATTAACCCAAAAATACTGGGGCACAAAGAACCGGTAATCACCACAGCAATGTTACCAGCATAGCAATGCAGACACACACTCCTGCACATGATCACACAGTCTGGTCAGCTATCCATAGGCGTAATGGGTTTTTCTACTGTACAGACCATATATTCTATTGCCCTACACCTAAACCTACCCCTTACAGGAAACTTTCTGCATTTTTAGATTTTCTAAAAACTTAATGCTGTACGATTTATAAGCTTTTGTACCCGTGGGGACCACAATTTAGGTCCCCACCGTGACACGAGTCCCCATGAGTCTGTGTGTATTCAGCTTTAAGTCCCCACAAGGATATATAAATCAGTACACACACACACACACACACACACACATACACACACACACATGAACGAAACAAACCAGTAGGTGTCTACATCCTATTAAAAAAAAAAACAAAAGCTGATCTTTAAGAGTCTGTCAGTAATGACAATGACCTAATCAACTTAACTGATGAATAATTTATGGTGGGTGGTTTTTTAAATATGCTAAATGATCACGCATATACATAATTTTAGAAAGCAACAGTGACACTTAGATTAATGGATAGCCTATATTTGACAGTGCTTTCGTGAAGATTGTTTTGGAACTAATCGCTCTGACAAATAATTGTAAATAGGCTGCTACTGGCCAAATAATACTTGTATAAAATTTAAAAAAAAAAATAATAAACAAACGGATTAAAATAAAACAGAGAGACTAACAACGCATAGATTACTAAAAGTGGTGTCACATTACAAAATTTGGAATGCATACTATCCATCCTAAATTCTATGTGATATTAGTAATTTTCAATACTATTTAGGGAAGATAGGGTGGATCGTAGCCTATGCACATTGGGACGCAGGATAATTCTTCTTTAACAATCAGTCTGGGTGCGTAAAACACCTGCATGGTTGTGCAAAGAGGACAATATCATTTACATATAATGGGCGTCTTGGGACGCAGGATAATTCTTCTTTAACAATCAGTCTGGGTGCGTAAAAACACCTGCATGGTTGTGCAAAGAGGACAATATCATTTACATATAATGGGCGTAATTTCGACACCGGGTGTTTCCTCCTAAACCTTTCACACACAAAACGTTGACCTCTTTAAAGGCAGAGATAGCTCTATTCTCTCTACTGATAAGCTTCACATGTGTGTATGTTCCTTCCTGCTTTTAGAATAGGCTGTTAGTCATAATGAACTAATAATTCATCCCATTATAGGAAGTGGTGGAAATGTTTTATGAGCTATGACATCCGGGTGATTGTGACCTGCCCTTAACTTAATATACAATACAAGGGTTAAACGGCCAGATACGATGTAAAACTGTGATTGAGAAACAAACTATCACACAAGAATCTGCTTAGCTATGTAAAAACCAAATATCACGTTTAAAAACGGTTGTTTATATTGTATTTCATGTCTGAACGCAACTGTCGCGCATCTCATGTCCACCTGGTGGCAGTGTTGCTGTTTGTTAACAGTTTGCGTTTGGTAAAATGCGTGCGTATACTAGCAGTCTATAGTAAACTCATCAAAACGAGATTAACTTGTAGGGGTAAAATGATTATTGAACTAGTTTCTGTCTACTATTCTTATCAGTTCCATGGGAACCTGTGTGTGCGTGTTACTTGAGTGTTGTAATGAGCTGACATAAACATTGGAGTTCATTTGTTGGATTTCCTTCATGCTTCCAATGGATTAAGTAAAAAATAAATAGTTAATTATAATTAAACACAACAAAAAAAGGTATAAGAGAAAATCATATGCAGGCACAAAGTATAGGCCTATTATTCATACATTGACAAAAAAGTTATGTTTTTCAGCAAAACCAGCACTAAGCCTGTCTTCAGATCAAAAGGCATTTTAAGATCATGAAACATTCACAAAACTTTTGACTAGTAGTGTAAATAAAGAAATAAATATTGGGGGGAAATCATACAATCATGAGTGTTTGCTGTACAAATGCTAGTAAATGACAGCAGCTGTGGTTGGAAATGTATTTATAAATATTAAATAATATATAACATACATATTTGATTCCTGTTAAACCTGGGTTTCGTCATGCCAGTGAAAGAGAAACGGTAGCATGAAAGGGGATACGTCTGTGCTTTCTTCTCAGTGTATCATGGAAAAAACAAACAAAAAAACACTCATATGAGAAGCTAACATTTTTTTAAGTTCTTTAAAATCTCAAGTTTTTTGATGGTGGGATCCCTTGACCCTGTCTAATCCAGATTCATTATGAAGATCTCTTAGCAGCAGGAAGCCCACCCGGACACAAGTGACCTTTCTGAAAAAGATGCCATGAGATGCAAATCCTCTGACCCACGGCTGCCCTGCTGTGTTTATCTTATCTTTCATTTTATAACATACGCTTTTAGGTGCACATGGGAGTGAGTCTGAATGGAATAGCAGCGTCCCACATATATTCCAAAAATGCATTATACTTCTCTTGCCTTTTCTCAGTCTCTTTTCTCTGTCAAACTGCAGCAGAACAGATGCCATGGGAATACTACAGGGTCTGTAACACACACACACACACACACTGGTGCAGATGTTGCTTATTGTTTTCTTTACAAGAGAAAAATGTATATGGCATTTTCAGTCATACTGCACCTCTCATTCCTTTTTGGACCCATTGTGCGGGTGACAAACTCAATATACTTGACCTGACAGCAGGACACAAGCACGGTTTTGCAGAGGCGATAACCACTCAAAGCTGTTTTCAATGAAAATCAGGAAAGGCTTAGGAAATGTTTTAAAAATAGTCCTTACTCTATACGGTCACCTTTATGATGCAACATAAAATCCACCTATTAAATTGACTTAAAGTCCATGAAATCAAAATTGACATTTCTTATTTTTCATGCAATACTGCAGTGTTTCACTACTCACATCATTGTCATTATTATTATTTTTTAATTATGTACCCTAGTAATCTTTAATAAAAACACAAACTTCCCCTCCCCCTCGCAACGACATCTATTCTCTGCTGACGTGCACTGGCGCGAGGACTGGGAAATAATTCCTCCCCTCCAGCAACCTGTCACTCTCATGAAATCGTAGCAATTAACAAACAACAACGATCCAATCAATTTTCCAACAGACAACATCAAGTCCAGCCTTACATCTTTTTTCCTTGTTCAAGAAGGAAGCCGTTTCACTCAATATGAACATCACAACAGAGAAGAATAATGTTTCACAATTTTTGCAGCAGCAAAGCTACAGGACATCATTCATCATTTCAGCTGTGTTTCAAATCACTCACTATACACTATGCACTCATACTACTCGCTTCACGATGCCATAGAAGAACCTTTTTGTCTAAATGGTTCCATAAAGAACCTTTAACATCTGAAGAACCTTTACGTTTCATAAAAGGTTCTTTGTGGCGAAAGCAGGTTCCTCAGATTATAAAAAGGTAAGAAAAATATGTTTTTTTAAAAGAACCTTTGATTGAATGGGGGGGATAATTAGCACATCATCCTGGTATTTGATGTACACTTTAAACACACTTCTCACACTATTTATACTACAAAATGGCAGAATACTGCAATAATAAACAAATTGGGACAGTTTTTTAGTGAGAGTTGCAGATTTCTGACTTGCATTAAAACAAAGCGTGTTATCATGATATCTTGTTCTAGCAAATCAAAAGAGCTTTTCTTAGCCAGTTAGTGATATTTTAAGCTAGCTGCTAAGCTGTTCGCCTTTTAACATAAGAAAAGGGAAATGTTTATTTTGGCCATTTTAATCTACTCGGGTATTATAATGAGTGATATGTACTTTAAAAGACAACAACATATTTTCATGGTTAAGACAAGCATTGAGTAAAGTGATTTTATATTATTTAAATGATTAAATGATTTTTATATGATGTAATCTTATGTTTAATACAAGCTGAAGATATTTTCATGTTTTATTCTGTGACATAAAATATATCAGTAATACCCCACTTATGATTGTATTTAGGCTTTTATGTGTCTTGAAAAAGGTGGTCCCAAACAAGTGGCTAATGAGAATGCAAAGACATGAAACATCCTCCTGCCTCATCTACTCATCTACAGTCTGCTTTCACAGCCTTGTTGTGTTTATACCCCATGCTCTTGTAAACTATTTTAACTCACACGTCATAGTTTCTAGATTTTGAAAAAAAGATTAAGAGTTGTTAAAAGCATAGTGGTGAAGACGTTAAAGTCATTTGACTTAACTTTAGTCTTCACTTCTGCCAGTTGTATTTAGGTTTCATAAAGTTGTATTGATACGTGTAGATTATCTTGATGAACAAAATGTGTAAGAATCATAAACTCCTTGTCACAGAGCATATTTTCTGCAATAATCCATTGCTAAAGCCAAAGGAAAAATCCCATTGACGTTTTGTTGAAGAAATCTTTAAATTTCAATATGTTAATCATACTTGAAAAAAAAATATTGCAACATCATTGCCTCAGAAAAATCTAGTTCTGTCAGGACCACTATCGTCAAAATGATAGATACTTAGCATAAAGTTTGGTTTGGCGGTATGGTTCTGTTCTGGGTAAAAACCTCACTGCCCATCCATGCAGCCTGTCATGCATGAGCAGGGAGAGCAGCAATAATAACCCCCCTAGGGTTAACAGAACAGAACAAGGCAGATATCATTAATGTACTTGATGATATTTAAGTGTAACACTTTATTCAAGATAAAGGAGTCTGATTAGCAAGGAATATCAGAAAGCCAATTCCTGACTGTGGCGAAAGGCGGAGCTGGGGATGGAGGAGGGTAATTTGCTCTGGAGCAAGCTGAAAAGCTGCTGAATAATACTGAATAGAGCTTATATAGGAATGCCGCGATAGGTGTCGTATTCCTATAGGTAGATGTGATCAGCTGAGAATCAGCTGATGCAAGCTTGACTCACGTGACCTGCCAGAACTAACGCTAACGCTTAATTTCAGGTTGCTCAATATATTCAAGTTTTCTCAGAAGCCAATCCATACTTAAGTAACCTAAACTAGATTTGTCTGATGCAATATGCTTGCAAGATGTATTGTAAAGTTAACAAATTGAAATTTACAGTGTGATAGCAGATGTTTTGCAAGCTAACTGCTCAGCATACTTGCCTAGCATATTTTTAGCATAGCATATCATGCTAGCTTAGTCTATACCTTCACTTATCCTACATGTAATCGCAGCAGTCCTTACGACGTTTGATCTGGCATTTCTAACGGCAACTCCAATAAGGTCCTAGGCAGAGTCGATTCAATGTGTAGACCGAAATGTTCATGATGCCTACATTTTTTGCAAATCAGCAGGGATATGATGTAGCAACTACTGTACCAGTGAGAGTTTGCTAGAAACCAACAGCACAGCGACTCAGCGACCTCCAGAGATTAAATCACTGTCAGTGTGAACACAGCTTTATTCATCGGTGCATGATATTCCCCCCCAAAAGTAGAAACTTTTCAGCTGATGCCACCAATATTATTCTCCAGCCATCTGGCTCTATCTTGTCTACGCCCACTATTTACAATCCAATCGATTTGTGATGGATAAAATCAGTCCCACTCAATGTTTTTCTCATTCTGTACCACGTTTTATTCTGAAGTACATCAGATTACAGAAATGAAATGGGCCTGAACACCGTTTCATGAAAAATCAAGGGAATCTTTCAATCTTGTTTCAATCAAACACATACCGAAGATTATTTAGTGGATATTTTTCTTCCAAAGCAACATAAAGGACATTAATGGCAGGGTCAGTTTGCCGGGAGCACTATGAGGTTAAGTGCCTCACTCAAGGGCGCAATAGAGATAAAGATCCTTTAGTAATGCTCTAATTCACATGTCCTGCTATCTGGGATCAAACCTGTGACATTTGAATTACTGTCCCAGAGCCTAAACCGATAAGCTACGAGCACCAGCTGACCTGCCCACTGACCCACTCACACGCCTCCATCCCAGCCCTCAGTCATATCCGCAAATATAAACGTCCTCTGTGGTTTTCACTGAACAAAGGGTTAACGGAATAAAAAAATTTTGCGAGGTGACATGTACGAGACGCTTGAAGACATGGAGTTTGATGAGCTGAAAAAAGAAAATCTGCTTTACACAAGCTGCCAACTGCAGAAACAGAACACACACTCATATACACACGGGTTGCCAACTGTGATATGGAGACAATATCGTCTCTCACACTGAGTTGTTTTTGCCTGTAGGCACATCAATACTTAAACACAACATGTTTATATCTCAATCTTTACACAAATAGACACTTTAAAAAACCATTAGCAAGAAAACATTATTTTATGGGCACGCATGGCACACGCACACCGCTGCACTTCAAGGCTTCGTGCTTTATTTTGTAATGTTGGCTCAGGCGGTCACCTCTGACCTCTTGAAAGCTCTTCTGTCAAACAGAAACCACGACAACAGGTGAATGAAATAATCACCATGGAAACCAGAAGCATATGAAACACTCCGCTTTGAAGGAAGCTAATTCTTTATTTTCAAAAAGCTGTGCTTTCAAGTCACGTTAAAAAATGTTCATGTGTATGAGTGCCAGATGTCAGCACATGGGTCCACACTGTGGGACTCATGATAATAAATGCCACTAATGATATTGTGAAAATTGTGACACCCAAGAAGGTAGACAAGTAATTTGTTTAATTTTCTGAATCTTTGCACAAATTTATCATGTCATATCATATTTTCTTGAATTTAGGAACTTTAAGTTAATCAATAACCTGAACTTATCTTAGTCTAAATGCTATTTTCCATAGATTTTTTAAATTAATTAAATAACTTTATACATATTGTCTATTTAATTGTGATATTTTATTATATTGTTAGAAAATATATTTTTATACTCTATTTAAAAAATAAATAAAAATCTACTAAAGAAGTAAATATGAAATAAACAGCTCATTTAGTATTTAGTTAACCAATGCGCACCTCTTATTCTGTAGTTTCAGGTGATTTTTTTTACCCTATTTATGGTTAACATCAAATGTTTTGATGCTCAAGTATTTTGTTTCTCTGTGGGAGACTGATGTGTGTTAGTGTGTGTGTGTGTGTGTGTGTGTGTGTATGAACAGTGAACATTAAAAAATAATGCGAACTTATTTAAAAAATGTTCCATTTATTTACAAGTTACTGCTAATGTTGCCTTTTGTGTTTCAAATCCAAATGTTTTATCTCCTGTACTGAATAATTTGTTTCTTACGACGATACACATTACATGATACTTTCTCTCAGCAAAGGACCTGCTGTGATGATTCATGATTTATATGAAATGATTTATACTGTCAACCTTTAACTATAAAACATTTTTTATTTCATGGTTATTATCTTTTTTAAGGAATTTGACTTGTTCATATACAAATTAATCATTTTCTGTGCCATTTATCATTTAGACGTATCTACAAACTTCATGTTTAGTTCACTTTTCATGGTTAGCCATGATCAAATCTCAATTTATTCATTGTCACTTCATACACTGACCCAGCTGGATAAAAAGACAAAGGACACATTTATGCAATATCAATCATTTCCTTTCAGAAGAAAACAGTAAAATTATATAATAAAAATCTAATGCTTTAGATTCAAGTTTCATTTAGTTAAATCACATTACAGATTTCCCATAATTTGCTCATAAATAATTCTGCTGACAAATTTAATTCTTGCAAAACGGGTGCGTAATTACTATTAACTTAAATGTAAAAAAGATTGAATGCCTTCCTGATCCACATGAAGCTGACTCATTAGTCACCATATATCAAAGATAAATGTTCATTCTTCAAAAAATGAAAAATGATTTCATCTAAAATGAGACCATAATACAAGAACGCTATTTTACAAAGGTTAGATCACTTATTCTAATGCTAATTCCCTTATACAGTATATAGCAATAAATAGCACATATAGCAAACAATAACAAGAAAACTTAATTTATGTGGACTACTGCAATTTTCTCAAGTATAATTTTACAGTGCTATTGATTATACTTGACCTTAAGGGGAGACACTGCAGGCAAAAACACTGTTTTTTCATGTTTTTTATATTTTTTTCATGCACCTGTCAAATTTGAGATTTTGGGCTTTTTGGTTTTTCATAAAGTGTTTTTTCAGACTAGTGGAAAGAAATCATCCAAAAGACACTGTTAAGTGTTTCTTTTATAGCACTTTATCTATTTGTGTCAAAAGATTTCAATTACAATGCATATTTTTAAAGGCCGTTTTCTCAAAATGAGTTTTTGTCTCCTATACATTGAGCCATAAATCTCCACTTCAGTAGCACTTACACACACCAAACTTTACATTTTTATTCCTGTCTATATTCTGAAGGTTTTTACAGAGGGATTTGTTCATATATAATTTGCTTGATTATATACAACATTTTATTCCCCCCAAAATTGTGAAAATATAGTGTTTTCTGTCCATTCTATGCATTTTCTGAATTATGGCGTGACAAAAATGTTTTTTACCCTATTCACCTGCAGTGTCTCGCCTTAAATGATTTTAAACGACTTCTATTTCTCTTTTTATTTTCTTTGTAAAGCACTTTGAATTGCCAGTGTATGAAATCTGTTATATAAATAAACTTGTCTTGTCTTGCCTGTCCGTTTCGCCTTCTTTTCCAACTTATGATGACTGATGGTGAAAACAGATCAAACGAATTGTTTGCACTGATAGCTGAGAGCAGCAGATGAGAGAGATGAAGAGCTGCCTCCATACTGTCATTTTGCATACAGCTTAATGCTTTGCAGATCTTGTCACGCTATTTAAAACATTTGAAACATTATAAATGGACCATAAACTGGTGTTACTGATATCCATCGCTTTTGTACCCTTGTGCAAGACACTTCACTCTAGGTCTCTAAAGGGGGATTGCGATGACAACCGCTGACATGTCTCGATCCCGATCTCAACTGGTCATTTCCTGTTCGCTGACACTGTCAATAAACAGGCAAAAAAGAATTAGATCTCCCATGTAGAAGTATATTTTTCAGTGTTCCAGCACTTAATTTGGATGCATTACTGCAGATGTGTCACTGTATTTCAAGTGTTATTATATGAATGCAGTAGTAGACTTTTTCGGCGTTGTAAAACCGCAGTCATTTTTTGTAAGGGTGTGTGGACATGAGCATAGGAATGTTTGAGTGCATAAGTGATGCTAAGAACTCTGTTATCTCAGTAAGACTCCTGTTCCTTTCTTTGTTGTTCCTTTCCCCAGAATGCCAGCTCTCTCACACACGACTCTTAACTCTACTGGCTGCGAGAGGCTCTAGCAGCACTGTTATGATTCTGCCTCTGATAGCCTGCTGTTGCCGTTTCCATGGTTACTCTGCATTTCCCAAATCCTAAAGAGAATGAAAAATGGAAGTTAGATAAAGTTTAATAAGCGAGAGATAGCATAGGGAGAGAGTTAGGTATAGCTCACCCCCATCAGCATTTACAATAAAGCCTGTTGACCCTTTGTGCTCACAGAACACTCCCCGCCTGCCTCTGCACCCGTTCAGAAAGACCGGAGGCTAGTTTAAGGCTTCAAATATGCAAAACGTATTGAGGAAAAGACTTAAAATATGATTGCTTCAGAGGTACTTTGGCTCTACTCGGGTTAATACCAGTTTATAACTGTAATATGAAGTAGGCTATTTGAGAACTTGCACATTTACATTCATTGGACCAACCTGAAAAAAAAAAGACTTGAGCTAAAGAAACTGTCTATGATACTATTTTTGCCCAATTTTACTGCGGATTTGCCATACAGTGCAATGAAAAAAAATTATGAATTATAGTAAATATGAATGAATGAATGAATTAAAATGTAATTGTAGAATGGCTAACATTTGAGTTGTAAAGAGTTGTCACTTGGGTAAGGACCGAAGTCTAGTTTAGGACCAGATATTGGTTTCAATTTAGTAATAATCTCATAGTGTATTTTTTTCCATAGAATAATTCAAATGCAATAATAAGTCTGGAACTCATGGACTTCACCAAAGATTGGGTTTCCTCTTTTGTGATGCTTTGCCAGGCCTTTACTGCAGCTGTCTTCAGCTGTTGTTTATTTGCGGGTCTTTCCACCTCTAGTTTTGTCTTCAGCAAGTGAAATGCATGCTCGATCAGGTTGAGATCAGGAGATTGACTTGTATATATACATACGCAGTGCAGTGACAAATGCAGTCAAATGCAGTAAAGACTGAACAAATATTTTTACATAATAAATATGTTGTAGAAAATGTAATGCACCCTGTGAAAAGTTCCTTTTTCATCATATGTGGACACTACTACTAATTTGCAACTAACTGCTGAACCACTAGCACTTGATGTAGTGATAAGTGTAACTTTTCTACACAGAAAATGGCCATTTCTGCTACAAATTATTTAAGCCTTATACTAATGACAAGTGTAATTTGTGTAATTAAAATGTCTTTAACTATTAACTTGTCCAGTATGTTAAAATAAGTCAGTTTTCATGGGGTGTACTTTTTGCATGTTGCTGAAATGCAGGCTTCATGTAATAGAGCATTTTTGTTTTTTAAATAAATGACATGGAAACAGTGAAACACAGAAACCAGTGAGGTAAAAGTTAAAGAAAGGTCATATAATTAAATATTAATATTTTCCCCCCTCTTTTTCAAATGATCAGTAAATGGTGATATTTGCCCTCAAATATATATATATATATATATATATATATATATATATATATATATAAAACATGGGGCAGCATCCCCATAATTACAGCATAAATACCAGATGAAATATCCAGTTTGGGTGGGTGGGCCTTTAATAATGTGTTGGTCCTATTGGGGAAACTACCACTCTTTGTGGTACCTAAACCTTTATACTGTAAAAAAAACTGAATGTAATCTTAACTGTAAAATACAGTAAAAATGCTACAAATAAAACTGTTAATAAGTTAACAGTAAGTTTCGGTAGTATACAGGGGAAAACTGCAAAAGATCTAACCAGACATTTCATGTAAAACAGTTCTTTAGAAGTAAAAAAATAACAAATCAATGTATAATTTGCAGTCAAAAACTGTAAGCTGATATTCCCAGAATTCCCTGCATGACATTTCACATTTGAAAGTATTTTGTTTAAATAATCATGTTTCTTAAGAGTTTTTGTAATAAGTTATGTGCACTTGGTTTTTACGTTACATCTGTTGTTTAATGAATGTTTATTGCATTATTTAAGTGTCGTGTGTAACCATGATTTTGTGTCTGTAAGTTAGTATATAATTCAGCTTGTGGAAAAGATACTTGTGATGAACTTTGATTCTTCATGTGGCTTTCTTTTTTACCACCTGCATTATTATGGTACTGTAGTTGTCAGTATATGTTAAAGGATTAGTTCACTTCCACAATAAAAATTTCCTGATAATTTACTCACCCCCATGTCATCCAAGATGTCCATGTCGTTCTTTCTTCAGTCGAAAGGAAATTAAGGTTTTTGAGGAAAACATTCCAGGATTTTTCTCCATACAATGGACTTCAATGGGAGCCAACGGGTTGAAGGTTCAAATTGCAGTTTCAATGCAGCTTCAAAGGGCTCTACATGATCCCAGCTGAGGAATAAAAGTCATCAAGTGAAACGATCAGTCATTTTCTACATTTTTAAAAAAATATATACTTCTTAACCACAAATGTTTGTCTTGCACTAGCTCTGCAAAGCGCATACGCTACTTCACGCATTACATAATCACGCTGGAAAGGTCACGCACGCTTAGTTCTTCGTCTGGGTATTTTGGCTCAAAAGGGGTAGGGCGAAAACTCCATCTCATTTTCTCCTCCAACTTCAAAATCATCCAACATCATTGTTTTACCTCTTTTTGTAAAGGGTGTTTGACTTTCTTTGCACATTCTCTTTGTAAACACTGGGTCAATACTTCCGTCTACGTCACGTGTGACCTTTCCTACATGATTACGTAATGAGTGAGTGTGGGCTGGTGCAAGATGAGCATTTGTAGTTAAAAAGTATATAAATGTTTATTTTTTTTTTTGAAAATGATTGATGGTTTCGCTATATAAGACGTTTATTCCCCAGGATTGTGTAGAGCTCTTTGAAGCTGCATTGAAACTGCAATTTGAACCTTCAACCCGTTGGCTCCCAATGAAGTCCACTATATGGAGAAAAATCCTGAAAAGTTTTCCTCTAAAACCTTCATTTCTTTTCTAATGAAAAAAGAAAGACATGAACATCTTGGATGACATGGGGGTGAGTAAATTATCTCAATTATATTTTATTCTGTAATTGAAGTAATCCTTTAAAAGGTACAAAACAGATTTTAGTAGCAGTGTGCGTTGTTGAATTTACTGGTTTACATTTAAATTTTCTTGTTTGTAAATTATAGTTTTATACTGTAAAATTTACAGTTTATTCTGTAAATGTGTTTACAGTATTTGTAGTTTAAAAAAAATCATTCTGGCAACCACAGCTGCCAAAATAATTTTGTAAAAAATATTGATTTTTTTTTTTTTTTTTTCAAGTTAGGTTTTTTTTCCGTTTGGGTGGTTTGGCTTTAGGGACCACAGCTGCCAAAATAATTTTGTAAAAAATATTGATTTTTTTTTTTTTTTTTTACAGTGTAGTTTTCTTCTCAGTTGGGTGGTATAGGCTGTAGGTGTGGTTGGTTAAAAGTTTGAATGGTGAACAGTTTCTTTCTTCAAAAAACAACTTTTCAATTTCATTGGCTACCTACAGAACACACACACACACACACACACACTATACTCATGTCAAAGGCAGGACAGGGCATAGAGTATGGAGCTATATAGTCTGCTTGGAGGGGAAAACTACATCCTTCCTTCCTTTCAAAATGCTCAAGTGCCTGTCAAAATGGCCTATAAATATTCATGAAAGTTGTAACATTTGGCAGAGCGAACTCTCACAGACACACTCACATGCGCAGGCTGTCTGACATTTGGGAGTGTTTGCAGACGGACGCGTGTCTGTTTGCATGGAAAGACATGAAAATCAATAGGTCGTAATTAACTGTTTGTGCTGGCTCTCTTCTCAGATGTGCATAATTAATTGGTACCGTGCTCGTTTGATTGGTGCCGGTACCGAAACTGGGTCAGTATAGAACGACTGACTGTTCAAATCTTCCAGCTTGTTTCCCAGACAGAGATTAAGTCTAGTCCAAAAGGATTTTCAACAGAGAATCACAATCCACAGTACAATTTACTCCATGACAAACCTTCCCTGAAAACCTGCCCAGAGGAGTCATGACCATTCCTCGTCCTGTTGAAAGTGTCCCTCTATAATTGAAAAAATCCAATTAAAAAGAAAAAAAAGAAGCAGAAACTCACACCTCTCCCTTGTGAAATATTGTAAATATTAATTCAGTCATTTTATTTGTTGGCAAACAACTTTCACTGTTACAACAAATATTAGTTATGAGTTCATTCAGTTTAGAATGCATATGAAAAGAATAAATAATAATTTCATTGATATTGTAATAATAATAATATTGATGATAATAACAATAAAAAAGGTCTCAGTGCCGATCCGATTCTTTTCCCGACGCTCTCTAGGATCCTACATTTCTGATCTGTTGAAAAACAAAAAATAAAAAAACAAGACAGGAATAAATATGCAGTCAATTTTCTCAGGGTGGGTTAACAAGGGATAGATGTGCAAGCTACAGGGAGTCTCAGTTTGAGAACAAGTAAACAGTAGTTTCAGAAACCGACCTTTACAAGGTTGTTTCCATCTTCCAAACCACTCCATTAAAGTCCTATCCTTCTAGTCCGCTCTTTTACATGGTTATTTTATGTTTAGACATGCTCCACACATGATTCGTAATCATGATTCCCCCAGTTCACCTGTTCCAATTCACTTTCTTACTCTTCTTGATTAAGCTCTTAAAAACACAACTCGATGTGAAATCGTCACAATAACAGACCATCTTTTAGCCTGAAAACAATTTTAGCTGTGTCAACACGTGTGACCGGAATTTCAGTAAGCTGGAATTCTTCAACCTGCATCCAAAGTAGAATTTCTGCTCTTACACATAAAAAAATGGCGTGTTGAAGGGTAAACGTTCTAGAACTCATGACATGACAACATTCCAGCATCCTTGGGATCCCATCTGCAATAGTGGTCAATCACACAACAGTCATTTCCCCAGAGTCTCTTGGTTATCATCGACACAGTGAGAATTAGAATGACAAAGTGTTGCCACGGTCATCCTTCCAAACGAGAGTGTGTATGTAGATAGGTGAGTGTGTGTTTGTGCTGTGCGTTATCAGGGATAGTATTTTGGAGGACCAGCACAGCATTGCGGGATTGGTCTAGTCTACAAAAACACATACAAGGGGCAAAATATGTCAAAAAACATGAAATGCATACGATCATATGCAATATCGGGAATCTGTACATTTTACATGGAAAACAGTTCCATTTCTTTGTAATTAGTGAAGATTACCTTTCCCATAACTGAGATTATTACTGAAAAATAAACGTAAGAAAACAAGATGCGTCCTCAGTCTTCAAGAATAGATGCGCCTTTTGTGATTTCACGCTCAGAATCGGTGCTAAACGAGAAGGAATGTGTGCAGCAGAGAATCACAGAGAAGTCTTCTAGAGAGTTGTGGGTAATGCAGTTCAGTACGACAGAAGAGTTCAAAGTCTCATTATCATACAAGGTCATCTAAAATGGCAGCTAGTTTTCTGCAGTCTGTTCCACAATCCGTGGTGAGTTTTGAGGAGAATCAGACAGCCATCGGATGAAGGAGATCTATGCAAATGATCCAGGGAGCAAAAGTTTGTCCACGTCTCCGAATTGACGATCCGCAAGAGTTTTACTTAGCAGATCGGCTTCCTAGGAGATTGAGGAGAAAGAAGTCCACAAGACCTGCCTACACACGGTAGTCCTTGTTCTAGCATAGGAATGGGTTACTAGTTTCTGGTTCTAACTGGGGCAGGATTTTGGTGATCGTATGTACTGGAATCGGGGGGCTATCTGGAATCAGTCTCTCTATCAGTGCAGTAGGTAGTGTATCCCATGCCTTGTGCATTGTGTCACACACACATACACACACGCACGCTGTGTGTGTGCGTCGGTGTCTATAGGCTGGTGACCAGCTGTGAGGGGTCTGGTGGCTGTTCTTCAGGCGACGAGTCTTCTTTCTCAGGTGGAGCGATGAACCCGTCACTGCCTCCGCGTCCCATCTGGTAATAGCTCTCTAGTTCCTGTATGTGGTTCCTGGAGCCCAGGTTCGGCATGCTTTTGTAGTATACATCGTCTGCCTCCATTACGACCCCTTTGCCATTGGCCAGGTGCAGTTCGCTGCCCTCTTCCTCCTCGCTGTCGTCATCCTCATCATCTTCGTCATCGTGCAGACCGTTGATGAGGTCGTCAGTGCCATGCGGGAGGTCAGTGAGTGTGGGCATGCTGGTATAGAGCGAGTCTCTGAGGGGGGAGTGTGTGTGCATGCGGGGAGTGTGTGTGTGCGAGGAGTGTGTGTGCGTGTCGTTGGGGAGCAGCGGGAAGAAGCTCTCGCTGTTCTCCTGTGGCAGGCGCCTGTGAGCTGAAAACGTGTGCAAGGGGGTGTGGTTTTCCAAAGGGGGCGGCCTCGGTGGGAGGAGCGGCGCTTGTGACTCCTCCCTAATGAGCTCCAGGCTTAAACCGCCCCCGTCGTCGTGTCGGTGAAATGATCCAGGGTTGTCGAGCACCATGACGTCGTCTTTGGCGATAGACGATGACCCCGCGACCCCTCCGTTGGCCAGGTGGTTGTTGAGTTTATTGGTCAAGGTGCCCTGGTGGGCTTTTCCCGGTCGCTCCTGGGTGTTGAGGTACGACGGAGCGTAAGTTGCCGTCAGCTCTTTCAGGATCTTCTTCTCAAGCGTAGTTGGAGGCTCGCTGCCGCGAGAACTATAGGTAAGGTAATCGCCTGCTGCCACACCATAGCTGTTGCCGTGATTCCCGTTAAGCGGCAGCGTATCCATTACGCTGGAGTCCCGCGCGTTGTTGAGAATGCCTTCTGAAACAGAGGAAATTAATACAGAACCTCGTTTACAAAATTTTGGTACATACACACACACACACACACAAAATCGGTAACACTTTAGTATAGGGACCAATTCTCACTATTAACTAGTTGCTTATTAGCATGCCTATTATTAACATATTGGCTGTTTATTAGTACTTATTAAGTACATAGTCTACATGACTATATTCTACAGTCCTAATCCTACCCAATACCTAAACTTAACAACTACCTTACTAACGATCAATAAGCAACAAATTAGGCATTTATTGAGGCTAAAGTCATAGTTAAAGGGATAGTTCACCCAAAAATATTATTCAGTATAGCGTCACATGGATACGCTGTTTCCGTTCAGATCAAATCACAACAATGTAGGAAACAGATCCGGCGTGACGCACCTGACACAGAACAGCATACATTGTTTACGTCCAGTGGATATTCTCCAAAATGGCACCAGGGTGATGCGGAGGAGACGAATTGTTGAATAAACTCGTTGTTATTTTTTTTTCTTTTGCGCACAAAAAGTATTCTCGTAGCTTCATATAATTGCGGATGAACCACTGATGTCACATGGATTATTTTACAGATCTCTTTGCTATGTTTCTGGACTTGGGAACATTTCAGTTGCATTGCTGTCTATGCAGGATCAGACAGCTCTCAGATTCCATCAAAAATATCTTAATTTGTGTTCCGAAGATGAACGAAGGTCTTACGGGTTTGAAACGACATGAGGGTGAGTAATAAATGACAGAATTTTCATTTTTGTGTGAACTATCCCTTTAATGGTTTGTTAATAGCAAGAACTGGACCTTAAAATAAAGTTTGACCAAAAAATCTTATATATACAGTATTTATGATTGATGGTAATATGAATCGGTTCATGTATGCTTCATGAAAGATGATATCAAATAGGATATTAACTTTTATCAAATAAGAAACAGATGAAAATAGGAGGGATGCGGATTTAACAGGGGAGGGAGAAGAGGAGGGATGAGGAAGAGGAGAAGATTAAGGAAGAGAGAAGCAGAGGAGAATATATTATAAACGTGGAGCTGTTGTGAAAGTAAATGAATCATACTTGAATCTCTGTAGGAGGCTGCAGACTCGCATGAAAGAAGAGAGAGAGAGAGAAAGAATGATTACATACATAAATGCTTATGGAACATGTCCACAGAGAGAGAGAAAGAAGTATTATATTCAGCTCAGACTGTGACAGGCATTAGTGACTGAATGCTAACCTGCTGAGTTTAGGACAGATGCTAGGCTGAAATGCTCTTATACCACCAAATTATTAAACAGAACAGATGGACATAGAAACAACATAAACAAGCTCATTAAACAGACACAGGAAGTATGTACAGTATGTAGGATACCAATGCTAACTCTGGATCGTCTTCTGTGTATGAGTACCATTAGAATATTAAAGCATCTTATATTTCCCAATAGTCTTTCAGATTTGAATTTAAGGAAGGTGAATTAAAATAGAATGGATATCAAAGAAATTTATAGCTGTGAAGCTTTTTTCTTTTAATACATTTTCCCAACATGAATTACCTATTATGATGTACTAATATACTCAACATATGGAGTATTTCAAGAAACATGAGATAATGTAATAATTAATGTTTAAAATATACATATATAATCACTATATGAAATAAACCAACTTTTTTTGTATTTTAGTATTATTCTAGAAAATTTTGTATTTCACACACCATGATAAACAAACACTTTGGATCACTTCTTTTTCTGGTAAATCTGTGTTGGATACAATTCAGATTATTATTATTTGTGTCCCTTTAACTGAATTAAGCAGAATTTAAAATGAATTAAACTGGAAGTTGAATTGGAATGTGCTAATTTGCAATTCAAAGAAATAGGATACACAATAGAACAATTTTAAACAGAACAGTCCAACTAAAATATTAACTAAACTAAAATAAACTATTTATTGACCGATATGTAGAACACAAAAAGAGATTTTTTAATAGAGATTTTAATCAAGAGATTTTTTCTTATATAGTAAAATTACCATCACCACCACCATATTGTTTTCTGACAGCTTTATAAATAAATAATGAATAAATCCAAATTTGGGGCAAATTAGAGGATTATAGCTGATTAAGGAATTTTTCAAAATAAACTTATAAAATCTTTTAAAGTTATTTTATGAAATTCATTCAAATTAAATGTAAATTAAATAAATTTTTATAGGTGGCATTCCTGAACACTGATTACTCTGGAAATACACCATATGTCTGTGTGTAAGATATTTAATTAAATATACATTTATATAAAATTTATATTTATAAAAATGTATATAAATCCAAATGATTCATTAATAATAAAAACAATACTAAAAACTTATAGCAGTCATATAAACAAAATACAAACGTTAGCAAAATTTTAGCTTGACAGTGTCTGTGCTGATTAACTTTCATTGTATGGAAATACAGTGTGAATGCAGTGTGAATATTTTGCCTCACATCTCCTTGTCATGTCAATTTCACTGGAAATACACCATATGTCTGTGTGTAAGATATTTAATTAAATATACATTTATATAATTTATATTTATAAAAATGTATATAAATCCAAATGATTTATTAATAATAAAAACAATACTAAAAACTTATAGCAGTCATATAAACAAAATACAAACGTTAGCAAAATTTTAGCTTGACATTGTCTGTGCTGATTAACTTTCATTGTATGGAAATACAGTGTGAATGCAGTGTGAATATTTTGCCTCACATCTCCTTGTCATGTCAATTTCATAAAATGCGATGACTCATATTTTATGAGATATATAAAATACGAATTAATTAAGATTAAAAGTCTGGTTTAAGAACAAGGGTAAAATAATAAAGTTTTATACTTTGCAAACGTATACTTTTATACTTTATTTTTTATACTTTTATACGTGTAAGGCATTTAAGAAGCAAAAATAAATGATGAAGGCCAAGGTGTTAAAATGCTAAAATATTATCCATGCAATAAATAAGCGCCCATAGTTGAAGAAACATAATCTCTGTTTTTAGGGTATATTATTTTTCTGTGTATGGCTAATCTCATTGGTCAGAATGAACCTATAGGGGTCAAATGACCACTGGTTTCTGTTCCATTTTTCAGATCCAAACAACCTGTTTTGAGTGTGTGTGTGTGTGTGTGTTTATGTATGTACAGTTTCTGTCAATATGTATGTGTATGAATACTGTGTACATGTGTACACATGGGTGCATGTTTGTGTTTGTGTGCGTGTGTGTTTGGCTTTACCTCTGTTGAGAGATGCTGAGCTGTTCATATCAGCAGTGATGAAAGATGACTCTGACTGCTTCCTGACAGTGTCATTCCACATCCTACGAATACGACTCTGACAACAGAGAAAGAGAGGGGGTCGATGTTCAGTTTCTAACAAAAAAAGGAAAGCAGCGTCCAAAGAAAGCAAACAAAGAAATTTTATTATGCATCAATGGTAGTGTAATGCAGATAACTTATTTTATATCTAGTATCTTATATCACTCATAATACAGTACAGACATTCGATCCGTGAGGTTGGTTTTGTTTTACTTGTATTTGGTATTTATTTTGTCTTTTTTGTCTACAGTTACCGGCACTGTACTATGGCTAATGGCTAATTGGAATACAGCATTGAAAACCTTTCTGATTATATTCACGAATAGCGAGGTGAGCAGAATGCTTAGTGCACCATTTAAAATAAGGCTGAATGGGAAATTGGGTCATGTGGGACGGTATTCATCCATGAATAAGAAAACGCCAGAGCTAAAGTGCTTTCTGTGCAAAGAAATAACAAGCTGATGACTGCATTGACCACTGACAGCTTCACCAGTCACTGGCCTAGAAAAATCACTTGAGATGGTTTTGGAGGATCCCCTGCAGGTGTGTGTGTGTTACCTGTGAGTTGGTGGAATAGCGTCCAGGTGTGCGGGCTGTACTGGTCTTTGTTGAAGTGGAGATGGTTGACTCCACACTCTTCCCGCTGCAGCAGTGTGTGCGGAGACATCGGCCATATTCCTTACGCACCTGCAAAGACACACACACACACACACACACACAAACACATACAGTTTGGTAAACCAAGGTTGTTTTTGTTTTGTTTTTTTATTGGGGATGTTGTAGTTAACTCTCTTAAATGAATTTGCACAATATACATATACAGATATGAAAACCTAAAAAATTGACTTTTTTGCCTACAAAACCACCACTAGCTCTGCACCCCTTTACCTAAATTCATTACTTCAGAGTTATGTGCCCTCTAGAAGCTTGCATTCTGCAAGTGAACGACGCATTATTGTGCCATCTCAAAGAGGCATAAAATCCCTTTCACTGACTTTTTTATTAACTGTTCCCTCCTGGTGGAATGACCTGCCCAAATCAATCCGAGCAGCTGAGTCCTTAACCATCTTCAAGAAACGACTAAAAACACATCTGTTCCATCTTTATTTGACCCTCTAACTCTAACACTTTCTATTCTATTTTAATTCTACTTTTTCTATTTATCTTCTTCTTTTATAAAAAAACCCCCCACTAGCTTTCTATTTTTTTCTATTCTATCTACTTGTATTTCTTTGTGTGTGTGTGTGTGTGTATTATATATATATATATATTTATTTATTTATACATACAACAGTTCGTTCTGGTTCTCAAATCTGATTGGCTGAGAACCGTGAGATATTGTACTGGTATCGCTACAGGAACGCCCTTTCACAATTTTGTATCACTCCGCTTGTTCTAGCCGGGTCTGTTTTTTTTAATTATTATTCACTGAGCTAATCGTAGAGTACGCGGTCTCTCTCTCTCTCATTTGGATGCGTAGAGTACGTTAGTTAATATAAGATGAAACATCTTCTTTAAAAGTTAAACAGCTGAGACATAAACTGAAGAAATTTTAAACCTATTAATTTATTCAAAAGTGCATATGCAAGTCATACATATAATGACATCTCTTCTATGACAAGCATGTTTTCAAGTTCTGAAATCAAACTCCTTTTCATATTTATTTGTGGTTCAGGTTGTAAAATGTATTGTGATATGACTTGCCAAAACTTGATATTTATTGTGAATTAATAATTAATGATTTTTGTATCTTGTTATTATTGCATATTTGTATCTTATAGTTATTTAAAAATGGTTTTCATTACTAAAAATAATGATTAATAGGAAAAAGTTGTTTTCTACTTGATAGTTACATTATCCTTCATTTGGGAGATTCCCTTAGCAAATATTGAAGTATGTGATTAATTGTGATTTGATTAATTAGTCAGCATTTCTTGTAATTAGATTAAATTTTTTTAATCGATTGGCCATTCCTTGTGTCCTTGTGTTAAAGAGTTTACTGGGTTCATCTTAGTTCCTGCAGGTTACAGTGTTCATTGCGTGTGCGTGCATGCTTGTGAACGGCAAAATGAACTTTCGTGGCATGGCAGGAACCCTCATATATCACTTACATGACTTCAATAGTTAGCATGCTGGACAACCTTCCTAACGCTGTAATCTTAATCAGGAAAAACACACATACATTCAACATCACAACCTTTACCTCAATTCTCAAACAACAAGGACCAAAACTTGAATTACTCCATCCAAAAATCTAGACAAAATAACAATAATGACCAATATCAGTACAAAATTCCCCGTTGTATCAGCAATAATACAGCTATAATTGCTTTTTAATGTTGTTAACATGGACGCTATGTTATTGTTTGCACAGCTGTTGAAAGAAAACTCTCAAAGATCGGCCAAATAAAATCCAATGGGTTTTATTCCTCCATCTCTATGGATGACTGCACACCCAACTCCTCAAAGACCTCAACAAAACAGGACTTACAGCTTTTGATTTAAATCACTGCTGTCTCCACAAAACCCAAATAAGCCTAGATCAGTCCCTTGTCTTGTAAAAACAGCTTCTTGTGGGTCTTTGAGAGAATATATATATATATATATATATA
>NW_015505525.1:1860257-1876135 GCF_001515645.1 Sinocyclocheilus grahami
ATATATATATATATATATATATATATATATATATATATATATATATATATATATATATATATATATTGTGTTCAGATCCATTAGGTAGATTAGCCAAAAATCTCTAAAATCACCCACTTTAGGCTTAGAAGTTGCCTGCACGCATATCTGTTTAATGTGAAAGGTTGGTTAGCGGAATACATAATCAAATTCCACAACAGTCCGATATTTCTGTCTGTCAATACATGATAGAAATATTCACACATACACATAATATATTTCTTGAATCAATATCTGTTTCCCTTTACAGCTAAAATGCACCAGTGTAATGTGTATGAGCATTTTCATGCTAAATGACTCTGGAAGCAATCCACCAGTCGGCCATCAGATAATTAAAAGGTTTAAAATCTATCATGAGCTAAATAAATCTGATGAGCTGAGGGTCTCTAATTGAGCATGCATGTGACAGAAGGGTTGATTAATGAGATCATTACTAATGAGAGGCCAGTAAACCCTTTGTAAAAATGCCCAGGAAAGAGGTCATTTGAGCCTCAGTATGCGTATGTGCACGTGATTGCAATACTGCAGATGTTTGCATAACATACATGGATGATTCTTCAAATTAGGGGAATTTTTCTGTCAGCTAGGATGATTTTAAAAATAATCTTTTTAGCTTTAGATGACATATTCAAACGTATTCGATTTTCATCATGGCCCTAAATTTACCAGATTTTTTAAATTAAATTATAATAAAAATTATATTTATTTTATATTTATAAAGAAAATCAGGCAATTCTACTTGCACTTTTCAATAAGAACGTTTTATATGCACTACTACACTAATACATGTTACATTTTTTTTGGGGGGGGAGGTTAATGATTAAGATTCTTGTGCACACTATTTTAATATATTTTTAAAATGTAATTTATTCCTGTGATGACAAAGCTGAATTTTCAGCAGCCATTAATCCAGTCTTCAGTGTCACATGATCCTTTAGAAATCATACTAATATGCTGATTAGGTCCTCAAATTTTTTTTTCAGGATTCTTTATGTAAAATCATTTTTAATATTCTTTTTACACCCTGATCTGAGAGTAGCTTCAGTAGGTGCCATTTCCAACCTAGTTAGTATTTGAGAATTAAGAAACAACTATTTTAGTTTAAACTTATTCACTAGTAGCAAACTTGTTTTCCGCTAAAAACTGAAAAATTGCATTAGCATCACACACAATATAAAAAAACCCACTCGATCAATCCAAGCTTGATCAAGGCCATGATCTAATGTGATAAATGCATAACTAAGTTTAATTTTTCAAACTTTCAAGTAGTCAAAAGTGCCACTAATTGAAGAAGCACACTTAAGTGAATTTGCGTTTGTGTGTGTCACCTTCTTCTGCAGGATGCAGTGAAATATGAAGATGAACATTCCCTGCAGCGAGTTAAAGATGGTAAAGAGGTAGGCCATGATGACTGTACTCTCATTGATATACATCAGCCCAAATGCCCAGGTCAGCCCCAGCAGACACAGCAGAGCTATGGCACCTATAACCCAGGACCTAAGAGAGAGAGAGATAAAGATAAATTAAACAGATCAAGTGCATAACTCTCACTCACACACACTCGACACATGTATGACCTCAGCTAGTTTATATGATCTAAGTATATTAAAATGTTATGTTATTTTATTGGACTGTATCTGTTTCCTCACTTTGACAATAGTAGGATCCGATTATAAACTGTCTCAGAGAAAGGCTTTATTCTACAGCAGTCAAATGTCAAGCTGGCTCCAGCCATAATGTCTACTAGTCTGTACTTAGCACTGAGCCTCACACTCATTTAGTGATGTAATTTAGTCTTTGGGGTCATTCACACACACACACACACACTTAGACTCACACATATTAAGCTTGCAACCCATTTATACTGTGAACTGCGCTAATGTGACAGGCTAATGTTTGGCACTGAAACAAGATCATTAGAAAGTATGAGACAGAGAAAGAGAGAGACAGACGTACAGAAAGACAGGGAGAAACTTTTGAGACGATATGCAGAGAGACAGTAAATATGAATTATTGTTTCCATCAGAGACAATAATAATAAATAAATAATGGTGGATCAAGATGGAAAGACAGACAGACAGACAGACAGATATATTGATTTTGAACTAACTCGGGACTGATGCAGAGAGAGAACGCACTCATGAAGAATTATAATTACATTGTTCATTTCAAAGAGCCACACTGGAGAATTGATGAATCACTTAAATAATTTTAACATTCAGAGAATCAATCAAACAGTGGAGGTACTACACAGCTAAACACTCCAATCAGAATGCGTGATTCACAGAACTGGCACTCTGATTGGCTGGAGACCCTTACCAGTGACTATCCATAACAAGCCATGCCTCAACAGAATGCTGAAATGTAAAACAGAAAAAAAGGATGGAAAAGGAAACAACAAAGAAAAAAAGACAGATGAGGCTGATGAATGATTCATAAACATCATAAATAAAACAAAACAAACTCAACACAAACAAATAAAATGAAAACTTCTACTTATGATAATGATGGTGAAATATGGTTGAATTTTCTCAGTCGACACAAATGTACATATTGGGGTATGGAATGTGATGGTATAAGAGGGAAAAAAACCCAATAACAACAGCCAGACTGCAAGTACGTTTAGCAGCCCTTGCACCTTATGATAAAGTGAGAGCTGTGATGGTGGGTGGGGTTAAGCTCTCAGTAGCCAATAGCCTTGCAGGAGCCCAGATAATCTATTCTATGCACGGCAGCTTCAGAACTTTGAATGGAATTTTGTGCTGAGGCTACATTTTTGACTGGGCCTGATTTTCTAACTTAACTTTTACTTTATTAAATCGGCCATCTTGTATCCTGTGCTAGCAGAGGCATTTCTCTCAGCTCATTAAAAAGTATTTTTTTCTATTACTGATTTGGTGACAAAGAGACTTATAGTAGGAAGGTTAGGGTTAGATAATGGCAATAGGGCTATAGTATGTACTTTATAGTGAGAAGAAAAGCTCTTCTGTTAGGTATATGAGAGTGCACAGTTGCCATGGACACAAAAACCTGAGTTTGTCCCACTGTGTGGAAATATTATACAAATATATATAAAGACAGAGATATACACACACACCACCACCATTCAAACTTTGAGGTCAGTAAGATTTTTGTTATTATCTGAAAGAAATGTGTACTTTTATCCAGCAAGGACAAATTCAATTGCTCAAAAGTGACAGTAAGGACATTTACACTGTTACAAAATATTTCTATTTCAAATAAATGTAGTTCTTTTGAACTTTTATATTCATCAAAATCCTTTAAAAAAAAAATGCATCACAGAAATGCACCACAAAACTGTTATTTTAAATTGTAATAACATTTCATAATATTATGGTTTTCACCGTTTTTGATCAAATATTAGCAGCCTTGGTGAGCCTTCTTTCTTTCTGGATGAGGCTTCTTTCAAAAACAATAAAAAAAATCTTACTGACTTCAAACTTTTGAATGGAAATATATAGTTACACATTAAAATTTAATTTGTGTTTAAATGACATTGGCACAGAACAGGTTTTTATTATTTATTGTACTGACATTTGTATATTTTTAAGTGTGGCTGAAACATCGAAATACTTTTGGTGGTACTATAGCTGTTTATAATAAAGTTTTGTAAACTTGTAAACATGGTGAACAGGTTTTTTAACTGTTAACTGTAGAAGTTAATATTTAGTAACTTTGTTCTCCCATGAAGACAGTTCCAAAGAAGCTGAAACAGAATCATCCGTTGCATGGCTGCAGCAATACTCAGTTTGTTTCAGTTGTTAACTAAAACTAAAATAAAAAAAATTAACTAAAATCAAAACTGACAGATAAAAATAAAAGCCAATTCAAAATAAATAGTTAAATAAAATCAGTAATAGTATATGAATAATACTAAAATATAACACTTATATAACATTCTTGAATTAATCAGTGCTTTTTAACAATTTGGTTGAGTAAATGATTCAATGACTCACTCAAAATTAATCAGAGTTTTGAACCATTAAAATAGTGCATCGATGTAACCTGAAAATCCCTAACACTAATGTACAAATTGACAGTTTGGAAAGTCCCACTGCTGTTACTACATATCAGTGTTTCTGGAATGCCACTTGTCCAATCAAATAAGAGTACTGTAACAGTTGTATAACATGAATATTTGTGCAGAATTTCCGCATTTGGGTCACAGTTTTTAACAGTGACTCCTCTGCCTGTGTTCTGAACATCAAAAAGAATAATCAATTACTGAAATATGCTAACTAACCTAGATTCAGTATGTACTGTCTGCCAGTGGGCTGTAGAGTATAGATGAGACATGCTACACACACTGTGCATTACACACTTTCTGATCCCCCACATTACTGGCTGTGTATCAGTACACCCTGATATGCCAGCCCCAAGTGTCCTAGCTCTTAAAGATGATGCTGACTTAATTTGAATAAATAGCGCAGGGAATGCGGTTTATGTGATTTTTTTTTTTTTTAATCATTACTGATTCGGTCCCATCAGAACTTAAACATCAAGGAGAAAATGACAGATAAAAGACACTTTAAACTTCATCTAACTTTAGATAGGCAGTAGAACATTCTTCTCATTTAAACACCTCTAAGGAACGGTCCAGAATTAAAGGACAATTGCGTGTTTAGTGAAAATAAAGACAGTCGCAGTGTAAGCAAGAAAAGCAATAAAGCACACACACATTGAAACTCAGAATAAATGCCTTACTTGATGTTGTCCAGGCAACCGGAGTCAGGCTTGAGAATCGCTGTGTGGTGAAACATCTTATATAGTGCAATGCCCAGGAAAATAACATTTAGCTGCAACACAAAACAATAAATGCATAATACAAATGCAATGACTATTTAAAACTATAAAAGAGGACCTTGCCATTCATTTGTGATTTCTGAAATCCTTACTGAGCATAATCTCACTTGTATATCAGAAATTAATTTAGAATGAACAGATTTAAATGAATAAAGCGATGCAGAATAGCTCAATGGAGGATTCACCTTTCTCCATGCTTTTCTAAGCCTGAAAATCACAATTTTATCATGGGAACTAGTGATGCACCAAAATGAACATTCTTGGCCAAAACTGAAAATTATGGAGCCAATTAATCTGAAAAGTATTAAAATAATATAATATATAAAATAATTATTAAAAATAATTAAACACGTAAAGAGACTTATAGTAGGAAGGTTAGGGTTAGATAATGGCAATAGGGCTATAGTATGTACTTTATAGTGAGAAGAAAAGCTCTTCTGTTAGGTATATGAGAGTGCACAGTTGCCATGGACACAAAAACCTGAGTTTGTCCCACTGTGTGGAAATATTATACAAATATATATAAAGACAGAGATATGCACACACACCACCACCATTCAAACTTTGAGGTCAGTAAGATTTTTGTTATTATCTGAAAGAAATGTGTACTTTTATCCAGCAAGGACAAATTCAATTGCTCAAAAGTGACAGTAAGGACATTTACACTGTTACAAAATATTTCTATTTCAAATAAATGTAGTTCTTTTGAACTTTTATATTCATCAAAATCCTTTAAAAAAAAAATGCATCACAGAAATGCACCACAAAACTGTTATTTTAAATTGTAATAACATTTCATAATATTATGGTTTTCACCGTTTTTGATCAAATATTAGCAGCCTTGGTGAGCCTTCTTTCTTTCTGGATGAGGCTTCTTTCAAAAACAATAAAAAAAATCTTACTGACTTCAAACTTTTGAATGGAAATATATAGTTACACATTAAAATTTTATTTGTGTTTAAGTGACATTGGCACAGAACAGGTTTTTCTTATTTATTGTACTGACATTTGTATATTTTTAAGTGTGGCTGAAACATCGAAATACTTTTGGTGGTACTATAGCTGTTTATAATAAAGTTTTGTAAACTTGTAAACATGGTGAACAGGTTTTTTAACTGTTAACTGTAGAAGTTAATATTTAGTAACTTTGTTCTCCCATGAAGACAGTTCCAAAGAAGCTGAAACAGAATCATCCGTTGCATGGCTGCAGCAATACTCAGTTTGTTTCAGTTGTTAACTAAAACTAAAATAAAAAAAATTAACTAAAATCAAAACTGACAGATAAAAATAAAAGCCAATTCAAAATAAATAGTTAAATAAAATCAGTAATAGTATATGAATAATACTAAAATATAACACTTATATAACATTCTTGAATTAATCAGTGCTTTTTAACAATTTGGTTGAGTAAATGATTCAATGACTCACTCAAAATTAATCAGAGTTTTGAACCATTAAAATAGTGCATCGATGTAACCTGAAAATCCCTAACACTAATGTACAAATTGACAGTTTGGAAAGTCCCACTGCTGTTACTACATATCAGTGTTTCTGGAATGCCACTTGTCCAATCAAATAAGAGTACTGTAACAGTTGTATAACATGAATATTTGTGCAGAATTTCCGCATTTGGGTCACAGTTTTTAACAGTGACTCCTCTGCCTGTGTTCTGAACATCAAAAAGAATAATCAATTACTGAAATATGCTAACTAACCTAGATTCAGTATGTACTGTCTGCCAGTGGGCTGTAGAGTATAGATGAGACATGCTACACACACTGTGCATTACACACTTTCTGATCCCCCACATTACTGGCTGTGTATCAGTACACCCTGATATGCCAGCCCCAAGTGTCCTAGCTCTTAAAGATGATGCTGACTTAATTTGAATAAATAGCGCAGGGAATGCGGTTTATGTGATTTTTTTTTTTTTTAATCATTACTGATTCGGTCCCATCAGAACTTAAACATCAAGGAGAAAATGACAGATAAAAGACACTTTAAACTTCATCTAACTTTAGATAGGCAGTAGAACATTCTTCTCATTTAAACACCTCTAAGGAACGGTCCAGAATTAAAGGACAATTGCGTGTTTAGTGAAAATAAAGACAGTCGCAGTGTAAGCAAGAAAAGCAATAAAGCACACACACATTGAAACTCAGAATAAATGCCTTACTTGATGTTGTCCAGGCAACCGGAGTCAGGCTTGAGAATCGCTGTGTGGTGAAACATCTTATATAGTGCAATGCCCAGGAAAATAACATTTAGCTGCAACACAAAACAATAAATGCATAATACAAATGCAATGACTATTTAAAACTATAAAAGAGGACCTTGCCATTCATTTGTGATTTCTGAAATCCTTACTGAGCATAATCTCACTTGTATATCAGAAATTAATTTAGAATGAACAGATTTAAATGAATAAAGCGATGCAGAATAGCTCAATGGAGGATTCACATTTCTCCATGCTTTTCTAAGCCTGAAAATCACAATTTTATCATGGGAACTAGTGATGCACCAAAATGAACATTCTTGGCCAAAACTGAAAATTATGGAGCCAATTAATCTGAAAATTATTAAAATAATATAATATATAAAATAATTATTAAAAATAATTAAACAAGCCTTTGTTTGGGAAAAACAATGGTATATATAGTTATTAAATAAATTGATAACAGTATAGAACAGCATTTATGCATCTGTTACTGTTTGTTGATAAATGTGATATTGCCTATTCCAAACAGATCTTGCACACATTATTATGTGCAAGAGAAAATCACAATAACTCCCAAACTGATTTTTTTTCTTTGTTTGGGAAAAACAATGGTATATATAGTTATTAAATAAATTGATAACAGTATAGAACAGCATTTATGCATCTGTTACTGTTTGTTGATAAATGTGATATTGCCTATTCCAAACAGATCTTGCACACATTATTATGTGCAAGAGAAAATCACAATAACTCCCAAACTGATTTTTTTTTCTATACAAGCACTTCTTCACCCTACAGTATATTGCATAAGATATGTAGGTTAATATCTCACTGTTTGTATAATGCACATACAGTACTGTACAAAATAAGTGCATGTGTACAACCTGTTCGCGAACAGAAAATCATTGCATTAAACAACCAATATGCAAGGGGAAATCTATCTATCTATCTATACACACACATTGTATTTTTTGTTTTAATGATATATTTCATATAGATATAATTGTGTTTGAATTATGTCAGACATTATGTATACACAATTAGAAAAAAACAAACAAATGTAAACTGCATAAATGTTTAAAATTTTTGTCCATGTGCATCTCTTTTCCAGAGTGGCTTCTCACCCCCCTCTCCCGCTCTCCCACTTTGCTCCCTGTCACTTCTACACCGTCCTATACTAATAAAGTGAAAAGAAAAAAAAAATCTTAAAAAAAAAAAAGTGGTTGTTTGACTTAAAGCAGTGTTTCAGCTGAGATTTCAGTCTATTTTCTCACAAAATTTCAGTACATTCCAAATCAGAACACTGCTAAAAATTCAGAAATATACACAATAAACAATCAAGATAAAGCAAACCCAACTTCCACACACACATACACACTCCATCTTTCTCTATATATAGCAATGGGGATGCTCAGCTTGTCTGGTGGGGTGACTGTGACTTTCCCGTAATTGGGAAAATGCCCTCGACAGACCATTATCTGAACCCCCCGTGTGGGTGTGTGTGCGCCAGTGTGGAATTGGCTTTGCTCTATCATTCTCTAAAACCCCAGTGTGTGTGTTAAACTCACCATGATGATGAGAGTAGCAGGCCCAATGAAACTCCAGATAAAGTAAGTATCCAACCTTAGCCAGCACCTACACAGAAAAAGAGAGCAAGAGAGAGATTTTCAAATGAAACTGATTTCCAACCCTCTCCAATTAAGATCAAAGAAAGTTTGAGTTCCAGGAAGGAATGTTCGCGTTATGTTCTGGTGTTTGGTTGATCATCGCATTCAGAACAGGCTCATTGGCCATGGAACGTTTGGAACCTCAAGGGGTGACTGACAACCCAGAGCTGAATTATTAAAATCTTCATCTCTGCTATACTGAAATCACCTCTACAGCCCAGCAGGAGTGGAAGCATCGCTGTTAGAGTGTGTGTGCATATGTGTGTGTGTTCCAGGCCACCAACACAGTCAGACATGCTCCCTCTTTAAAGAACAGATACCATATGCTAGGGAATGCAGAAACCAAATAGGATTATAAATATTTTAGGAATTTCAATTCATGTGCGCATGGGATTAGGCCACGCAGACATGCTCTTTGTGCTATATTTTTGCTCTTACCAGCCTGGCACTGATTTCACCAACCATCTGCCATGACAACACCTTAATTTATGCTCCTCTCTACCATGGTATTTATATAGAGGTGCAGAAAAAACTTGCAAGTGTGGGGGACACATTACGGCATGAAAAGCACTGATTATCTGCCAACAAGTGGGGGGACGAATGTTCTAAAAGTAGCACGGCCATGTTTTCCCTGCATAAGGATCCCTACGCCCTTGTTTAGATCTCCCCTGTTGGCTCAGGTTAACAGGATATGCAGTAAAATAGTATTCTTCTCCCTCCCTCCCTTAGATTCATTTCTAGTTTTTAAATGAGTGTGACCTAATTCTGTGGTCTGGTGAGACTTTGTGCATGAGTGACCACCACTTATTCACATGCCACATTCAGCATCTCATCTTTAAATTATGATTTTTGCTGAAATATTTATCTGAGTGAACATCCCTTACGGCTGTGTCTGGCCACTAACTGCAGTGATGCCAGCTGAACAAGTTTCTTTATGAATATGAATTAGGGCAATTTCACCATTTTGCCCATTTCAGAACTCGTGAAAGTCGCACAGGCGACTTTCAGTACAACCTGATCTGATGCGCTTGGCACTTGCAAAACATTTTGCTGGAGTAGACAGCATTAGAGGGATTTCTGATTTCCTCCACTCACTGATCACAAGTCAAGTAATTTTGTGGCTTATTGCTATCAAAGAGAGAAGCATGTTTTTAGATGACATGTCTGATTTTAGATGGCATGTCTTTAATTTTATTCATATTTGGTGTACTTACTGTACTGTTACAGTAAAGTTTGGGGTGGGTAAGATTTTTGTCAATGTTTTTGAAAGTCTCTTGTGCTCACCAAGGCTGCATTTATTTGATCAAATACTGTACAGTAAGAAAGAGACATATTCTGAAATATTATTACAGTTTAAAATAATTTCTATATTTTAAAAAGTAATTTATTCCTGTGATGGAAAAGCTGAATTTTCAGCAGCCATTACTCCATTCTTCAGTGTCACTTGATCCTTCAGAAATTAAACATTCATGCTGATTTGATGCTAAAGAAATGTTATTCCTTATTATCAATGTTTTGATACATTTTTTCAGGATTCTTTGATGAATAGAACGTTCAAAAGAACAACCTTTTGTAACTATGTAAATGTTTTTACTGTTACTTTTGATCAACTTAATGTGTAATTGCTAAATAAACTTATTCATTTCTGCTGATTTGATGCTAAAGAAACATTTCTTCTTATCAGTGTTGTGATAAGTTTTTTTCAGGATCCTTTGATGAATAGAAAGTTCAAAAGAACAATCTTTTTTAACTATGCAAATGTTTTTACTGTTACTTTTGGTCAGCTTAATGTGTAATTGATAAATAAACATACATTTCTTTTAATATAAAAAGAAAGAGAGAGAGAGAGAAATATTAATATTTTGGACCCCCCTGACCTTTATTTCAAGGACAAAACAGCTGAAACATTATTCAAATATTATTATATGAATTTGTAATGGCATGAGGGTAAGTACATGATGACAGAGTTTTTATTTTTTGGTGAACTATCCCTTTAATGAGTGAATTAATAATTGATTTGAGTCAAGTTATTTGTGCTCATGAAGTCATTTGCAACAAAGCAGTTGTGTTTTTATCCAAAGTGACTTTCAGGGCACTAATTGCATAGCCATTCCCCCTTGAGCAGTCTGCTGTGATGTGTCTTGCTCAAGGGCACTGTGCTAATAGAGCACGTCTGTGATCTCAGTAACTCTTTTCCTGTGTCACTAAATCCTGGGATTGAACCTACATTCTTCCTTAACCGCTAAGCAAAATTGCTCGTAAGAAGGCAACTGGGTCTTTGCAAGCAAAATTGGAAGCCGACAGATGCATTTTGGACATCACACTAGTGATAGACCAATACATTGGCCAGACAGATTAACTGGCTGATACGTATGTCTGCTTGGCCAATTAAAGTGTTACTTCCCCCTTATGTCAGTTCCAAAATCTACTGAAAGCTCTCTCAATGAATAATAAGCAATGCCTTTATTTAATTTCTAGTGGATTTTTATTTTTAAGTTATTTATTTTCTAGAGGATTATTTTGTGTAAACATTGTGTGGAATAATTATGTAAAATAAGTGTACTTTTAATTATGTAGGGTAAACTGTTTAACTAAAAGGTTTTGAGTCAAAAGTCCAATTGCATAAATGTGTTTTCTCTCAAAAGGTGTCTTTCAAAGCTCTCTTCAATTAGATTTTTTCTGTTTTAAATAAATTTTGCCCTTCAAACTAAAATATTTGTAATAGCTGTTGTATAAACAAGTGAACACAATAAAACTACACTGTCATATTATCTGGCAACTACAGACACTCTCAGAAAAAGGGCCCAAAACTGTCATAAGGTACAAATATGTACTTTTTAAATACTGATGTGTAACTTTAAGGATTAAACATGTACAAAGAAGTAGCTGTTGCACCTTACAGTGACAGCTTTGTATCTTTTTTTTCATACATACACATACAGAGTGGGTGCTAAAACAAAGTTTTGCCATTTTTGTTCATTTTTTGAAATATTTTATGTTACTGTTTACATTTTTGCTGTTGGTGATTTATAATTGTTTTACTGTTAAAATGTCTCTGAAAAGGCTGTTTAATGGCACATACTGTCAACACATGGTGCATGGTTAATCTTTCTTGAGCAATAATGTTGGAAATGTTTTTAAAAAATTTTTTTAAGTGCATTATATTGCCAATTGTATCTGTCATATACATACACTCTTTCGGTTCCATAGCTGCGATAGTCCACTGCGGCAGACACAGCCACTATAACAGCAGGCACTCCGTATCCAGTAAGATAGAAGTACTTGGTGCGCGAGTACTCGCTCTCGAACACTTCCACCAGCATGATGTACAGCTGTACGCCTTCCAGAAACATCCATGTAAATGCAGCCAAGAAGAAGAAATGCAGCAGAGCCGCAAACACCGCACAGACGATCTGTAACAAAGACATACATGCTAAGCACAAAAGGTGCTGTAACTATCTACCAGTATCTGTGTGATCTGTGACTCTCTGCTTTGAGTCTTAACAGTCTGTTCTGTTATCACTTCAGAAATTTCCCGACGGATTTCCTGCATTTTATCTTTGTCATTTTCCATTTGTCTTTGCTTATATTCTCCTCTCTCACTCTCTCTTTGCCTCTCTCTGAGGATACAATGAGATTTTTGTTATTAACGAGAGGTCAAAGACCCTCTCCATTTATGTAATTAACAAGAGCCAGGTGCCCAATTTAACAACTTAAAGAATAGTGTGTGTGTTCTGCAATAAATCTAAATCCATCAAGTGTGTATATGTGGTGCTTTCCATACGGAGCTGGTGTGTGTGTGTCGTACGGGCTGGTCTGCACGGTTGATTCCAGTGAGGAAGAGTGTTTCGGCTATAAAGAGGGAGATGCAGAGGTTCTTGTGGATGGTGTTCCTGTCGCTTTGGAGACCGCGGAAGAAACAGAAGGTGAAGATGCAGATGAGCAGACAGACCAGAGACAGCAGGATCCCCACCCACGTTATGACATCCAACAGCAGCTCATGCACCTGGTCCGCTTTCTGAGAAACAGAGAGAGACGAAGGACAGAAGGATGTTAGTCAAAGTCCATATCTACTACCTTAGGTGAAGTATAAAATACTAACTTTCCATTTGTGTCTGGTGTAAATAGCAGCAGCCTTACAAACAGAGTAATCCTGTTACATACACTACTGTTGTTTGTGTTTGAGGTTGTAAAGATTTTTTTTAATGTTTTTTTATAAAAGTCTCTTAGGTTCACCAAGGCTGCATTTATTTGATTAAATATACTGTAAAAACGTCTCGGTTACATATGGTAACCCTTGTTCCCTGAAGGAGGAAACGGAGACGTCACGTCGGATGACGACGAATTGGGATATGACCGACGAAATTGGGATCCTACCAAAGGGCCACAGCTACTGCCCCTTCCAGTGTCCTGTGGAAGCCACCTGCGCCCCTATTTTTTGGCGTAGGCCAGGGCTTCTTCACAAGAGGACCAGCTACTGCTGCTATGGCACTACCCAATGAGTAAGACTGGATAACACTGGGAAAACGTACCTGTTCTACTTGGAACAGGGATGTTACGGAAGCTCCAGCCTTCCCGAAGGAGGTTTTGGAAGCAAATACACATATGACCATTCCTTAGGTGCATATGGAAGAATGGAGGTGATTGTAACCCTCTTGGAATGGCAGAAGTCTGCCGGGGAAACACGGGCTCGAGGCTATACCGTGGACTTTACACATATGGGATCCACTTAGGTCTTACATATGGAACCCAGCCTTCTACCGGTTCTCGAGGATTCAACGAGTGAAGGCCTGGCGCCGGACGCTCCGCCACGTCTGGCTGCCGAGGGGACGGAGGAGCTCAACAGGGTCTACTATATGGTGTCTCTGGAGGGGTTTCAGCAAGCCGTCCCGAAGCCGGGGCCTCTCAGTGCTTCTACCCGTTTGAGGTAAGAACACAGGAGGATACCGGCTCCACATGAAGACTATAGAATCTAGCGAACGTGTTAGGGGTCGCCCAGCCCGCAGCTCTACAGATATCCTCCAGCGAGGCACCACGAGCCAGCGCCCAGGAGGATGCAACACTTTTAGTTGAGTGAGCTCGCAACCCGAACGGGCAGGGCACACCCTGTGCCTGATAAGCCAGGGTGATGGCATCCACTATCCAGTGGACCATCCTCTGCTTAGAGACGGCATTCCCCTTCTGCCGGCCTCCGTGACAGACAAAGAGCTGGTCTGAGGTCCTGAAGCTTTGCGTCCGGTCTATGTAGCACCTGAAGGCTCAGACGGGACAGAGCAAAGCTAGGGCTGGGTCTGCCTCCTCCGAGGGCAGCGCTTGGAGGTTCACCACCTGATCCCTGAAGAGAGTAGCGGGAACCTTGGGCACATAGCCGGGTCGGGCCTCAGGGTTACCTGGGAGTCAGCCGGTCCGAACTCTAGGCACAAATCGTTGACAGAAAGTGCATGCAGGTCCCCTACCCTCTTGATGGAGGCCAATGCCAGCAGGAGCAAAGTCTTCATCGAAAGAAATTTCAGCTTGACCGTCTGCAAAGGCTCAAATGGGCCCTGCTGTAGTGCTGTGAGCACTAGAGTCAGGTCCCAAGAGGGTATAGAGGGGGGCCGTGGAGGATTTAGCCTTCTCGCCCCCTTAAGGAACCTGACAACCAGGTCCTGCTTCCCCAGTGCCTTCCCTTCAACGTGGTTAGCATCGATTGCAGCGACATAAACTTTGAGGGTGGAGTAACCAGGTCCGGGTAGGCCAATAGGGTGCCACCAACAGGACCTGCTCCTCGTCCTCCCTGACCTTGCACAGTATCTGTGTTAGAAGGCTCACTGGGGGAAATGCATGTTTGCGAAGGCCCCGCGGCCAGCTGTGTGCCAGTGCGTCCGTGCCGAGTGTTCCCTCGGTCAGGGAGAAGAACAACTGGCAGTGAGAGGTTTCTGGAGAGGGAAACAGGTCTACCTGAGTGGCTCCGAAAGGTCTCCAAACCAGCTGGACCGTCTGGAGATGGAGTCGCCATTCTCCCGGGAGCACAGCTCGAGATAGCTCGTCGGCTGCCCGGTTGAGCAGCCCAGGAATGTGAACAGCATGAAGCGACCTCAGGAGGTGGAGGGCGAGTTGCGACATGCGACGGGAGCACAGACCACCTTGTCAGTTGATGTACGCAGAGGTCGCCGCGTTGTCCCGGACTAGTACATGCTTGCCTCATAAGCGCCCTTTGAGACGGCTCAAGGCAAGGTGCACTGCCAGCAACTCTGAGGCAGTTGACGTGCCAGTGCAGTTTGGGGCCCTGTCCAAACCCCTGACACTGCAAGCCCGTTGTACATGGCCCCCCAGCCGGTGGTTGAGGCATCCGGGTAAACCACAGTATGTCTGAAGACCTGTTCTAGGGGCACTCCTGTCTGGAGAAACGCAAAGTCTGACCACGGGGTGAAGGTTTAGCGGCAGGCCGGTGTCACTTGGACCCGGTGAGTGCCGCGTTGCCACGCCCACCTCGGGACTCAGCCATGGTGCCAGTGCTGAAGCAGTCTCATATGAAGCAGCAACAGTGGCGTGACTGCCACCGTATCTGCCATATGCCCCTGGAGCCTCTGAAATTGTTTCAGTGGGATCACCACCCTGCTCTTGAATGTATTCAAGCAGTTCAACACCGACTGAGCACGTTCCTGCGTGAGGCGTGATGTCTGTTCGACCGAGTCCAACTCCATACTGAGAAAAGAGATCCTCTGCGTCGGGGAGAGTTTGCTCTTTTCCCAGTTGACCCAAAGGCCCAACAGGCTGAGGTGTGAGAGCACCAAATCCTGTTCGCACAATTAATCCTGAGACTGAGCGAGTACAAGCCAGTCGTCGAGGTAGTTGAGAATGCGAATGCCTTGTTCTCTCAGGGGAACAAGGGGTACCTCCGCAACTTACGTGAAGACACGGGGCAACAGGGACAGCCCAGAGGGCAGGACCTCGTACTGATATGCTCGTCCTTCGGACGCGAACCACAGCAATGGTCTGTGGTGTGGAAGGGTCGACACATGAAGTACGCGTCCTTCAGGTCGACCGCTGCAAATCAATCTCGGGGATGGATGCACCCGAAGTTGCTTTTCTGCGTCAACATCTTGAACGGTAACCAGTGAAGGGCCCGGTTCAAGACACGCAGGTCC
>NW_015505525.1:1876399-1882763 GCF_001515645.1 Sinocyclocheilus grahami
GCAGCAGCTGCACGCTGCTGGATGTACCTGATGGCCTCAGTCTGCTTTGGTCAGCGGAGAACTGCTGGGCAAGTTTTCCACCGTGTTGCCGAAAAGGCCAGCCTGGGACACAGGGGCGTTCAAGAATCGTGTCTTGTCCGTCTCGCGCATGTCAGCCAGTCACAGCCAGAAATGGAGCTCCTGGACCACCATAGTGGACATCGCATGACCCAGAGACCGCGCCGTAACCTTCGTCGCTCGTAGTGCGAGGTTCGCCGCGGTGCGGAGTTCTCTGCAAATTTCCGGGTCGTGACCACCCTCGTGCAAGTCCCTCAGTGCCTTGGCCTGGTGCACTTGCAATCACGCCGTAGCGTGTAAGGCGGAGGCAGCTTCTCCACAGGTCGTATAAGCATCACTGGCCAGTCGAGTACCTACAGACCCGGGAGGGGAGGCACGGTTCTCCCTGCCGGTTGGAGGCGGTATTAGGACACGACTGCATCGCAAACGACTGCTCCAACGGGGGGGACCCTTGTAACCCCCTAGCTGCCCCACCATCGAGGGTGGTGAGGGAGGAGGAACCAGCAGATTGGTTTCCGGCAGTAAAAGATGCCGTCCACGACCTATTGAGTTCCTCATGCACCTCCGGGAAGAAAGGCACCGAGGCAACTCGTTCAGTCTTCTTCTCTCAGTAGAGTAGTCAGGAGGAAAACGATGTGATCGCTCGCCTCCGAAGCGAAAAGCTGAATATGCGCTGCATCTGCTGCCTACTTATACTCATGCTGTGATCAGCGGCAGCTGGATGCGAAAATCGCATGCCAATGTGCATTGGCTCGTTTAGTTTACATTTGAAGTAGATTGGTCTCTCTAAGCGAGATCCCAATTCGTCGGTCATCCGACTTGACGTCGAGAGTGACCGACTGAAAGGGAACTATAAGTATGAAATATTATTACAATTTAAAATAACAGTTTTCTATTGCAGTCTTTAGCATCAGATGATCCTTCAGAAATGCTCAAAAACATGTCTTATCACAGTTGAAAACAGTTGTGCTGCTTAATATTTTTGTGGGAACCAATCATACTTTTTTAGGGATTCTGATGAATAGATGTTTGAAAGAACAGCTTTTTAATAGAAATCTTTTGTATTATTGTGTTTATTATTTTATATATATTTTCTTTACTGTCACACCAATTTAATTCATTCTTGCTGAATAAAGGCACTTATTTCTTTTTTTAAAAATCTTGCTGACCCCAAATCTTTGAACGATTGTGTACAAATATATAATTGATTATTATTTTAGCTCTTCAAAAGAAAAGAATCACTAGCATCATGTTGCATTGGTGTAAAATTTGTAAATGTAACATTTTTTTTATTTGTATTCAACTACAAAACTTCTCAAAAAGCCCACCCCTACTAAGGAAGTTCCTCACTGATAGAGTTCAGACAGGAAGATGCATTCATGTGTTCTACTGAGGGCCCAGATGAAATTTTCTTTACATTTTCTGCATTCATTTACAGTAGTGGAGAAATAGACTTTAATAAACACCGCTGATAGTAATCTTTTTGGCAGCTGAAAATGAATACACATATATAATAATTGTACATATTGTGTCACATTGTGAATGATGAGCATTCCATTTCTGTGGAGTCACAGATTGTGGGCCTGGGTCTGGGTCAGAACGGCCCCTTCATTTCAGTGGTAGTGTGAGAAATTTGGAGCACTATGACAAGACTCGGTGTTCAGTGAATGTGTGCAGTCAAGCCTGCACACACAAAAGTACACACACTAAATGGTTTTTATTAATCATTCATATGTATACGCAACATCCATTAATGCAGCCTCAAGGGTGTGGGTCCAAACGATGTGCGTGTGTGAATGTTTAAGGTCAATCCTCCCCTCTGCACACAACATTTACATTTATGTATACCTTGACCTTTCGCCTTTACGTTTTGTGCATAAATCATTTTGGCCATCTTCTGTTGACATGCACACAATGCCATGACATGTTCATGCATGTACAACATATTAGTTCACACTATGTTTGGGCTTTCCATGTCTGTTTTTGTTCATTTATTACTGATTTTATGTGTGTGTGTGTGTGTGTGTGTGTGTGCACGCTGAGAGAGAGTGAGCAATGAGTGTGAGTGTCCTCACTGAAATAACACATTATACAGTCTTACAGCCCAAGGGAAGAGCCGAATGGCTTCAGGAGACCTGTGAGGTCTCTCTTAGCGGCGGATGATGTAACCCTATTGCAGTGCTAGTGAGTGCAGTTAAAATTTTTATACTGGGTCTGGTTGTAAATCTCAGGTAAGCTGTATTGGAAGTATGGTATGGAAGTATGAATGTATTCCATTCTCAACAGAACTACTAGAAAATTCATGACAGTTAGGGTATTTCGAAAAACTCCCATCTCATTTTCTCCTCCAACTTCAAAATTGTCCTACATCGCTGCAGAATCCCAGTGTTTACAAAGTGAACATGCACTTTGAGTATTTTTTATATATGTTAATATGTCTTTTATGTTATGTCTTTTTGTGCAGCATGCCCTTTGTCCAAGCCAAATTTCTCCCATGGGAGACGAATAAAGTTAACCTAAACTAACCTAAAGAAGGTCAAACTCCCTTTACGAAAAATGGTAAAACAGCGATGTAGGACGATTTTGAAGTTGGAGGAGAAAATGAGATGGGAGTTTTTCGACATACCCTAACTGTTAAAACGTTTATAAACTGTAAACTTTTTTAGAAAATAACCGATCGTTTCACTAGATAAGACCCTTCTTCCTCGGGTTGCTATCGTTTAGAGCCCTTTGAAGCTGTATTTAAACTGCATTTTGGAAGTTCAAACTCGGGGGCACCATAGAAGTCCATTATATGGAGAGAAATCCTGAAATGTTTTCCTCAAAAAACATAATTTCTTTACGACTGAAGAAAGAAAGACATGAACATCTTGGATGACAAGGGGGTGAGTACATTATCTGTAAATTTTAGTTCTGGAAGTGAAATACTCATTTAAACTTAGAGAACAAGTGACAAATCGCATTACGTTATGATTAATTTTAAACTATTATAGTGGGCATTGTTTAGTTTTTTTAAAGTTGTAGTTTTTTCTTTGATGAAAAAGTCATTTAAATTTAGTCAGTATCTTACCATGTCATGCTTATTTATTTTTTTAAAGATTTATTTTTGGCATTTTATTGTGATAGGACAGTTATGAGACAAGAAGTGAAATGGGAGAGAGCATGGGACGGGACCAGGGAAAGTCCACGAGCTGGCACTCGGCATTATACATCGGCGCTTTCCCCACAAGGCTATCTGCGCCAACATGCTTATTCAATTTTGTCCATTTTACTGACTGAAATTGCGTGATGATAATGTGCAAAACAATCAGTGTTGTTATTGTTAGCTTAAAAACTATTAAAAATGTTTTTATTGAAATAAAGCTCAAATAAAATAGAAACATTAAAACTTAAATCTGAAACTATTTATTGTTGACTAAAAACTATTTAACTAAAACCTATTAAAACTATTAAATTTTTTTATTTTAATTCAAATAAAGCTAAAATAAAATAAAATAGAAATATTAAAACTTAAATATGAAATACTCACTGAAATAAGTTTAAGATGACTAAAGTTGACTGAAATTTAAGTCAAAGATATGAATCAATTCACGTTAAAAATAAAACTAAACAGAAACATTAAAAATAATAAAAATGACAAAAGCACAGCAAAATTTAAAGTAAAATTGTAATATAAAAATAAAAGCTAACTGAAAATATTAATAAGTACTACAATAGTATATAAATAATACTAAAATAACACTGGTGCATGGGAATGTGTTAAACTGTAACATTCTGAATAGCAAGTACCTTTTTTTTTTTAAAGGACCTGTTAATATTTTGTGTCATTAATATATATTGAAATATAGTGTTTTTTTTTCTTCTTGCCATATTGTTGTCATCTGAATAACAAATGAGACCCTGGACCACAAAACCAGTCTTAAGTCGCTGAGGTATATTTGTAGCAAGAGCCAACAATATATTGTATGGGTCAAAATTATAGATTTTTCTATAAGATCATGTTCCATGAAGATATTTTGTAAATTTCCTACCGTAAATATATCAAAACTTAATTTTTTATTAGTAATATGTATTGCTAAGGACTTAATTTGGACAACTTTAAAGGCGATTTTCTCTATATTTTGATTTTTTTGCACCCTCAGATTCCAGATTTTCAAATAGTTGTATCTCGGCCAAATAGTGTCCTATCCTAACAAACCATACATCAATGGAACTCTTATTTATTCAGCTTTCAGATGATCAGATGCTGAAATTGGTTTTGTGGTCCAGGGTCACAAATCAAGAAATCCTTAGTCAATATAAATTTTCATTAGTACTTTCATTGATGAGATGAGCATTGATAAAATAAGTGTGAGACATACCTTGACTTCCACGTGGGCCATAAGCACTGCAAAGTTAGTGAGGTGTGTGCAGGAACAGGAGGTGTGAGTGCGGTTGGTGCCGAGTAGTCTGCAGTCCTGAGTGGACCAATATCCCGTCATAGTGCGTTTGGAGTAACTCCAAAAAGAGCAGTTCGGATTGAAGTTCTCTTCCGACTGCTGGAATGAGGAGATGCACATCATAAACTCGATTATAGTGACGGAAATACACACAGAAAAGATCCTGAAAGATGAAATTGTACGAGTATATAATTACCTGTATGTGTTTGACAGTGAAGACCACAGGTTCAGACAGGTAGACCTTGTTACTGTCTTTATTAATAGCTGCTGTAATAACAGGTGAGTTGACTATCAGGGAATAGTTTGGATAGGCCGCTACACTGCCCAGACGCACGCTAGCGTTCTCCGTGGACAGATATTGACCGAGGTTCTTATAGAGAACAAGCGCCATGCGGATCTCACCTGAGGAATAGAAAACACACAAGCGGTCAGTCTGGAAAGTGACAGATAGGGAATTAGACAGAGATGGACAAAGACGAATTACCATTGCGTCCTTGCTGTTTGAGTGTGTTGGCGGAGAGATGAATGGAGTTGCTGGTTAGTCCAGATTGAGGGAAGATTAGATCAACCAGATTAACATCTGTACTTAGACGTGCCACCTCCAGTTCTGCAAAACATAAACAAGCTCACAATTAAATGCTGCCCTCTATCAGACTGGAGGAAAAAATACTGATAAAACAGTCTATTTATTTATATATATATATATATATATATATATATATATATGAGACAAGAGAAAATACAGACAGACAATTGATTTTCCCCTTTTCAAAATCTTGAAAGGTTCACGCGGTGGATTAAAATCTGTGTCACCCCTCATTCTAAAATGAATATATTTAAAGTGCACATCTGTAAGAACACCCACATTTGCTTAATGTTAATTCATTTACGTATGGATTCAGGTCACAGTAGAGGTGACAGCTACTAAAAAGCTCACAGTAGCGCAGATGGTGTGCTGCAGAGACAATAGAAGCAGTTCTATTCACTTAGGCTAATGTTATCATTTGTAATCGATTTCAAATGAGGCTTCTCTCTTTTCAGTTGACTGTGATAAGCGTTTGTCTCAATACTGAGTTGCAGGTTTTAATTCAACTGTTTCTTTAAAGAAAGATAAAAGATGATTTGCAAGCTCACACTTCATTACAGCTCACGAAGAATTGTACAAGAATATTATACTGAAAAATTCATTTTTATGAGATGTTCTGTAAGGCTAGCGACAGTGACAAAGAGGGCAGAGCTTTGCGAAGGGTCAGTTACACTATTCAGAACAGGTCTTTTTAATCAGTGCTGATTATGCAAATCAAAGGAAGAATTTATTAGTATTATTTATTTGTTATTTTAGTATATTGTATAGTACTGTATAACATATAGTATAGTTTTATATATTCAGATTTTATTTTATGCCCAGTTTAAGCTTATTTCTAGTTTAAGTAATTTTGTATTTGTCATTTTTAATGTTTTTATTTTAATATTTCTATTTAGCTTTAATTGCATTGTTTCTTTTCAATTTTGGTCAGTTTTGTATTTTAAACATATTTTACTTCTGTAAAGTCAATAAGTGAAAACATTTTTTATCTAACATTTTATTTAAATTCTGTTTCATTTTTCATTTATGCAAATTATTTTTAATAGTTTAAGTTAACAATAAAAACATTGATTGCTACTACCATGGTCTTTCAAGTAAAGTATAAAAATAAATGTAATAAATTATGAATACAATAATTAACAATTACATAAAGACACATTTTCACGTTACATGTAGGTTAATATATAAGCAGGGTAAATCAAATCTGTAAATGCGCTCTATACATTCCTTAACGCATCTGTAAAAAAAAAAAAAAAAGAAACGTTTCTTTTCTTTGAAGAAA
>NW_015505525.1:1882774-1933279 GCF_001515645.1 Sinocyclocheilus grahami
TATATACATTTACTACTGTACGAAACGGTCATAGAGGGAATTACCCAGATCCTCCCCCCTCTACTCCCTTTCCTAAATCATACAAAGATGATTTTGATGTCTGTAAGTAGCTTAATTTAATTCCCCCCCCCCCCCCCCATCAAAACATGCAGACAGTCTTGGGATTTAAACATTCATAATTTTTTTTTAAACATACACATAAAAAATGGGGAAAAAACATGCCTGCATTCCACAAATCGAAGTTTGTGTAGAAACTCATAAATCTATCAAACACCATCTATAAATCAGTGTATTGATTGTTCAGTATTCGGTTAAGACGCTGCATCGTGAACAATGTTTATTTATTGAGTTAAGATGAAAGATACCTTTGGCTGGCCAAATAGCTTTATAAATTCACTTTGAGACATGAAAGTATGAGTGTGTATGTGCGTATGTGGTATATCACATCAGCATGTGAAGTCTACAGTTCCCTTGGGAGAGCGATGAGTTATACAACAGACGTGTTATGAAGTTATACATCTTTAAATCACATCTGAATCTATGTGTGTATGTGTGTGTGAGCATTATTAAAATAATTTCCCTCATATCTGCAGGTGGTCTCTAGGCCAAGCTACAGGCGGTTTATGTAATTTTCTACCCAGGTTTTGTAATATAAAGTATAAAAATACAGCTCTGTTTGTGTGTGTTCGTGCACAAGTGTGCGTTTTATGAAACACAGATTTCTGTTGCATATCAAACGGCAAAATTCTTGTTAGAGGAAAACTTTAACACCCCTCTGATCTCATTTAATAGATGATACCTTTCTGTCATCATTACAGTAATTTATTTACAAACTACATCGCACTATACCGCTCTAATAATCAAAACGATCTTTGCAAAGTGAGTTCTAATTATGCAAGTCAGATGGTGCAAATTTCCTAAGTAGTTCTCGGATGAGATGTAACATATTGTATATATACGCTCATCTACAGATGACTGAATCACTGAGCTTGTGACAGATTTGGAGTGCTTTTACCCTCCTCAGACCTGTCTTAGAGCTGAACGCACCATGGATTACCAGTTAGACACTTTTTCGGAGGTCTGGGGAAACAATATCCCGAATAAAGGACATATAAGAAAGCATATTTTCAGACGGAAAGAGAGATACTCGCACAGAAAACACAAAGAAAAACCTGAAGTAATAAACTCACACCCCCTAGGGTAATGATCAGAGGGATACGGTGTGTGTGTGAGAGAGAAAGATCCACAAGGAACAGAACGGCCCAGTTATCTAAACCACTTCAAGCACTGCACAGCAGATATGGTGCCTTCAAAGCAGACACACACACACACATACAGGCTGCAGGGGTGCTCACACTGTGCTAACCTAATTAGCTGAATCTAGTCTTTACAGAAAACTGTGCACTGTAACACACAAGCATAATCTATAAACATGCTTTATTCAAACCAGACAAGTCATTTGGATCGTTCTCCTGGTTTTCTGTTTTAAAAAGATTTAGAGAGCATCTTTTGTCACCTAAGTATGACAATACCTGCATTCGGTCTCTAAAAAAAGCAATTTCCTCCATGTTCTCCACTCTTCAGTGTACACATTCATTTAACAAGAACAGCTCGTAGCATAAAGAAAGCCTTAAAGGAGGGAGAGCGAGAGAGAGAATGAGAGGAGGAATACGTTTCTCATTTGAATAAACGGATAATGGTGGGAGATTTGGTCTGCGAGATTAAGATTAGCTTTCGGCTAAGATTTGAGATTGAAGATCAAAAAACGAAGAACATAATGATAAAAAAACCTACTTTCTTTTTATTCAAAGGCTTATGTATGCAAAAAAGGATTTGTGCTCAGTGCTGAAAAGCATCTAAGAAGTTCTGCATATTCATTTCTTGATTAAGTCTTATGTAAAAGACACGTAAAATACGGTTGCATAAGTCCATGTTTCATGACTGATTTAAAAAATGTTTTTGTGCAACACAGTGTCTTAACTGAGTTTCCGGTCTGTCTGTAGTACACACCGGAAACTAACAAGTTATCTGATGTTTAATATGAAGTCACTATTTATGGAGAGGGATTTTTCAACAAAATTTGACAATTAATGTATTTAAAACTGTTAGATAGGATAAACAGAACAGGTGAAAATACATATCTCTTATTTTTTATATTCTTAGTTTATGTTTTTGCAAGCTAACCATTCAGCACACTAGCTTAGCACACTGATAGCCGATTAGTCTATAAGCTTAGGCTATGTTATTTTAGTATTCTTGATATAATGTTATATATTACTGTATTTATTATTATTTTATTATATTTTCAGTTTTTATTTACATTGTAGTATTTTGTTATTGGCTTTTGTAATTTTTATTTTATTTTGTATTTTTATATTTATATTTAATTGATCTGTATTTCAGTTTTAGTTTCCAAGACACGTTTCTCATTTTTATTTATTTATTTATTTTATTTTATTTTTATTTTTGGCTCAGGCGTTCCAAATGTCTAGGTGGACTCAACGACGAACTACACTGAGGTTCTTTTAGCACTGACAACCATTTCTAAGTCTAATTTAATTATATTACATTAAATGTTTTACCAGTGCCCAATTTTGTTTTAGAGGGCTCTTAAATGTCTGAAAAAGATTTATATTTCCCCTGTCTGGTGTATTTCACATCCCAGCCAATGATAATACTAGTGAAGGGTTTGGAGCTGTCCATGTTCTTGTGAGCTTCCTCTGGCTTCAGAGTGCTTAGTTACTTGGCATTTACGGCTCAGGTGATTGGCAGAGCCCATGAGCAGAGATAGCAAAGATCGCCCACTTAAGTACCAGCTGAGCAGCTGCCATTGAGATGAATGAGAATGCTAACAGTTAGCCACATATATTTGCATAAAAGAGATCACACAGATGTCGGTGGAGTTTTTTGATGTTGCTTATCCTCTAATGAAACCCTCCAAAAACAACCCTGTAAAACATCAAGGCCAAACAACTAAGGCAGATGATCAGATGCCAAAAAAAAAAACAAGCACAAAAAACACAAGTGATGAAATACGCAGAGAGAGGGGGGAAAGCTAGGCTAGAGGGCAATCCCATGGAGAGCTATTTCTCTCAAACGAGATGCATGTGAACTGGCCTTGAGTGGTGGAATGGCGGATAAATTGTTTGCCAGGAACGATAAATTTCCCCCTTTGCGATGTGAAAGCACTGGAGCAGAATACAGCAGTTAGCATGGATCCCTGAACACCATCCCTCCTCCTCGATTTCTCTCTTTTCTATCTTTTTGTTTTCTTTCATTTATTCTCTTCCTCTCCCTTTCATCCTCTCTTTTCCACTCAGTCAGTTCGCACTGCATTTGTCTGTCTCACTCTTTCTGTCTCTGGTAATGTTCCGTTCATTCTGTCTCCTCCTTAGTATTGTTCTTCCTGCTGTTCTCATGTCCTCCCTTATTACATTTCAAATCTTTGCCACCGGCTCCCTCACTTTCTTCCTCTCTCTATCCTTTTACTGTCTTTCTCAGTCAATGCAAACGGTAAGAATTAAAGGAACGGTTCTTCAAAAAAATTAAAATGCTGTCATCATTTACTCAACCTCATGTCGCTCTAAACCCGCATTACTTTCCTACTTCTGTGGAAGACAAAAAGGAGAAATTCTGAAGACTGTACTGGTTTCCTATTACAATTATCAGGGACCAGAGCTTTAATGCTTTAAAAAAGGTGCAAAAGTACCAAATAAAGCATCATAAAAGACGTGTATATACGATTTGTGCAGACTTCTGAGCCTAGGGGATACTGCATGCAACTATTTAAAAAAAAGAATAATTAATTCAATTCAATTAATATGACACTATAATGTAATTAAAATAAAATATAAAAATAAAACTATTATAAATATAAATATAAAACTATTATGTAATAATTTGGATGTAGCACGATTGAGTCTTACACTTTTTAAAGAGTAGAGTCAGTGTCCATCATGCACAGCACCTCTCAATGAAATATCCCCTCTCACACAAAATGGAGAATATTTAGATTTTATTTTTAATGGTGTTTTGGAGGCTAATGTCATGAATGTGTTTCTGTATGTTCATATCTCTACATACAGTAAATGTATCTTTACATATAGTTCTTGACAATAAAAGACAAAATAAAAAAGTTGGCTTCCAAGACAAACTTATTCCAGTAAATTTCACACTGAGATAAAAGATGTTGCTCGCTCAACAGCCACTGGCCATAGCTTCAATAAAAATAATCATGCATTATTTGCAGTTCCTAGGAAAGACCAATTGGCTGTCATGTATTCGTCGAAGCCAATTTTTATTTGCTTTTGGCTTTTGTTGAATGTTAATTTTAAACCCTGGCTGTAAAACTGTGTGTGCATGAGCTCATTGTTTTGAGTGATTGCTGCAGCTATAAAATTTCAGCAATGTTTTGATTAATGTCATGGTTATATGTGGATGTGTGTGTGGGCAGATGAATGTGAGACAGAATTTGTCATTGTATTTGTGTATGAGTGTATGATTGACAAAGACATTTCAGTATGCTTTGTTTATTTTATTTCAAGTATGGGCTTTTTATTAGAACAGTTAGAGATAGATTACATTATTATTATTTTGAAAATTTCACTATTTTAATTTCCATTTTTTTCGGTTGAGTACATAAGGGTGCCTTTCTCTAGAGTTTATGTCATGGGTGTCACATCAGCTAATTACTGGGATGCCTCAAGGTTCAGTGCTCAGTCCTCTTCTTTTTTCCATACACACAACCTTGTACTAAACCTTGTAATGAAACAGAATTTTTAGTTTGAAATTGCACACAATGTTAAGCTAATGTAACGATCAACATTATATGTCAACAGAACTCACCAAAATAATGTTCACAACTTTCTTTTTAGATTGTGTGGATTACAACACTAATGCCAACCATGACAGAAAGGAACCTAGTTAGTATTTAAATACTAACAGTGCTTTACTATCCACATTTCAACAACGGACCAGTTGCGTTGGTTTGCACTTATTATATCATGTCAGTGTATGTGGTGCAGCTCATTGTCCAAGCTCTTGTCATTTCAAGACTGGACTACGGCAGTGCTCAACTGGCCAGCCCTTTCATACAGCGCATCTAAGCCTCTGCAGATGATCCAGAAGACGGCAGCACTGCTGGTCTTCAATCAACCAAAGAGGACCCACATCACACCTCTCCTGATCTCACTCCGCTGACTCATAGCTGCTGCCAGAATCAGATTTGAAACTTTGACATTGACTTTCAGGACTGCCACTGGACTCGCACACTCCTACTTCAATGCACTCACATGTTATAGTCATAGAATGAGGGGTGCCTTAATGTTCATTCAAAAAAAGGGACAAAGTCACTTTCCAAAATCTTCACATTCTGCTCCTCTCTGGTGGAATGAGCTGCCAACCTCAATCCGATCTACTGAGAACATCACAACTTTCAAAAAGCAGCTGAAGACACACATCTTCCTCAAGCACTCCACAACTTTAAACTTTAGGCACTTATAAGAAAAAGTCCACTTCTTCTTTCCTGAACCTCATCTCTGTTCTAGCTTGTTTTCTAATCTTGCTTTCTAATACACCTGACATTGAATTCTACAAAAACTGCTGTGACGAATTGCTTGTGGTCCCTTATTGCAAGTCGCTTTAAATAAAATCATCTGCCTAATGCATAAATGTAAAGTTTCATTTGTATTTTTGGAAACTGATTATTGTTTTAATACCGTTTCAGTATCAGATGGAATAATTTGTGGTGCTATCACATGTACAGTACTACACTTCATCAGAAGTTGCAGCATATTCAATACCATTAAAGTTTAAGTTAAAATATTTTTTTTCCTCTCAAATTCCTAACAGATGCAGAACCATAAAAAGTGCCATCACGGCTACATTTAGCAGTAAATTGTGACTATCACTCTGACACCTCTGGAGCATGTATGATTCAGCAGACTGAACTGGATTCATTGAGATCTTGTGTCAGATGGCCTTCAGCAGAGAACATTTAGTCACTGCAAAAAAAATAAAAATAATGCTAAAGATTCTTGGAAATACATTGAAGAGATTTGTTTAAAGGGACAGTTCACCCAAAAATGTCTCAAAATATATTTTTTATGTTGCATAGAAGAAAGATGGTTTTTGAACAATGTGAGGGTAAGTAATGATGATAGTATATTTATTTTGGGGGGCTATTTAAGGCTTTTGAACCAGACTGTACTTTAATTTGTGTTGTCTTTACACAATGTTTTTACAGAGATGGCTGAAAAATTATATGTTTACTGCATGCTGGTTTATTATTGTGGTGCTGTCAGATATACCTGCTTCTAAATGTCATGTACTGTATATAAACTGAACTGTGGTTGGTTGTATTACACGCTATTTAGACGACACATCCCTGTCCAATTAGGTAGTTCATTTTTGGCAGAACATATTGATAGTCAGAAGTAAACCTTGGGAGATTAATTGCAAAATCTGATCATCCAGAAAATATGAAAGTGAAAGTCATACTTTCTGTAATTCTATTTAGTTTATGTTTATCTTGTGAATTTTAAAAATGATATATACTATATATATACTGCAAAATCACATTTTTTAAAAACAAATATTTTTACTGCTAGATTTCTAGAGAGTAAGAGAGAGGCTCCGGGTTTTGACACTGCCCTGAATTTTCAACCTTATTTTTAGCATTGGTTTAAATTTTCACTATAGATTAGATTCATTTTTTTATCTGCACTATCTCACAGTTTCACAGGGCCCATTCATTCACAAGCTGCTTGAAGGAAACTGCCTCCTGCCTGCACTGACTGACAGCATGAGAGCAGTTAACGCTATGCTAGAGTGTTCCACAATTAACACAGCAATGGTTTCAAATGTCATGTTTGAATGCTCGTATTGATCCATAATTATAAATACCATCAAGCTGGAGAAATGATGCCATGTTGAGTGCATACTTTCTGTATATCTGTGGCAGTCCTGTGTCGATCAGTACACATTTTGGCCACTTCTGTACTGTTTCTTAAGACGAGGCATGGATTCCTCTGCATGAGTCAGACAGAATGAGACCCCCTGTGTGTACTGCTCTTGTGTTTTTCACAGACATGCTTCGTTACATCTGGCTCGAGTGCACTTGAAGCGTGTGTCCCTGCTGTGTACATCTAATGTGATAATGTGTTTTTTATGCATCAGGTCTTACATGTGAACTCCTTGCAGACAGTGTTTTTGTGCATCTTTTGAAAAAAAATTAAAAAAAAAAAAAAAAATATATATATATATATATATATACAGTATATATATAAATATATATTAATAAACAAATAAAAAATATATACACAGTACAATCGGGCTAAAGTACAATACATTTTTTAAATAACCAAGAACATATATTACTTTTCAATATAATGGGGTCATTAAGATTTTTTTATGTTTTTGAGTCTCTTTTGCATGCCGAGACCACAATTATTTAATCAGAAATACAGTAAAATGTGTAATATTGCGAAATATTGCGAAATATAAAAAATATGCTGATATGGCTCTGAAGAAACATTTCTTATTATTATCCAACAGTTGTTCTGATGCATTTATTTAAAAGAGAACAATGTAAAAATCTTTACTGTTTGATCAATTTAATTCGCCCTTGCTAAATAAAAATTTTTTTCCCCAAAACAACTTACTGACCCCAGACAAACAGATTCTCTAAAAATCAAAGTTTTATGCAGTGCTGTTTCTAAAATAAATTTATTCTTTTTATAATATTTTTTTATATATTAGTATTTCTGCAATGTGATTCTTTACTAAATGATGCAAATTATCACACAATTAAAAATGTGGTCATGATCTGGCTCAATTAGTTTTGATTCATTACTGTTTGCAAAACAAGATACTAAAAACACAAATGTAACTCGAGGTAAAAATGTATGCTATAGTGAAATAAGTTTTGCACCCACATTAATTTACATTTTGGTTACATTTGGTATTATTACAATAAAAAAAAAATTATATAACGTACAATAATAATTAATCAATTCTGTAAATGATGCATTGAATTTCCATGCACACAGCGATACATTGCAATGCATTAATGCATTTTTACACCTCTTGAAAAGTGTCTTGGAAGTGTTAAAAATGAAAGCAAGAAACCTTACATGGATGTTTTGAAGATTTATGCGCAGTATGTGAAGAAACTGTGACATTATTATTATTTTACATAAACCCACCACATTATCAAACGGGTCTGTGAAATCATAGATTTCTATGGTTCTTATTACATTACGAATCAGCTTAGGAATTTCCTTCATGTGCATAAAAACATCAGATTTTTTTATACAATAAAATGGTTTTATCCATCTGTTGTTTAACTTGTTTTTGTCTCCTCATGACAGGAGAAATCAGAACAAGCAGCAGGAGACACGGGGGTGAAATCTGATTAGTTCAATGAAATATGTGCATTTGCGTGTAAACATTCGCTTAGCATGTGCAAGGACTTGTTTGAGAAACTCACGTATGTTGTCGGTGCTCTCCTGTATGGTGTCAGTTTTGAGGAGGTTGTCTGCGAGCATGAAGGCGCCGGTTTCCACCGTATCTAGCAGCATGGTTGCGCATCGCAGCTGCTCGGCCACAGACAGCTCCCTCCACGCCGCTTGGGATCGCACCTGCAGAAGGTTATTCACTGTTTCTACCATGGCCTGCAGAACAGAGAAAAAGAGAGATGTCAGCATTCTGGAGGTGAGGGACGACTTCTGAACCCACACACACATACATTCTGACATCTGAACTTCACAATAAGGACATATTTCCCAAAGTGCCCACCTATCCCATAAACCATTTCTCTTCCACTTTCATCCGCACTCACACACTACACGGTTTCTGTGCTGGAGTATAAACCTGTCAAACTGAAGAAAGATCCACAGGGAGCATGAGACATTGTGAAAATGAAAGAAGCTGTCATCATGCACACACACACACACACACACAAATCTGCACAAACACTCGCACACAAACATGCACAGGTTTCACACAAGGCAAGGGGTAGTAATTTATGGGTCTATAAGAGCACTATATAGGAAAATGAAATGTACCGGATGTGCGGCGGAAACTAATATAAGGGTATTTAAAAAAAAGTGTGATATTAAGATATTAAGCGTTTTAAATTTGGCAGAGAATATCATCACAGGGATATTAAAACCTCAACCTTGATATACAAATGAAGGGGTAAGATTTAAGGTGGTAGTTTATTAAAAAGCTTGCTGAGTGTATCGCGCCACATTACAATTTTGCTTTTCATTTGAAAAAGTGCAGCTTGCTGCAACATTAACATATGGACTACAATGATATTCCCAAAAGCAGGCCACATATATTTGTCACTTTCACAAAAATGCTGTTAACAATAATTCCAGGTCAAATTCCATTCATTTTAAATAGATCATGTCTCTATGGAAGTTCATAACCTTGCATTATTATTACAGTTACAACACATATAAAGTGTATAATATCTGTGGCGAAGAGATATGTAATGTAATTAACTTCTCTCACTGTAGTGCACTCATCCGTAGGGATGGACAGAGGGATGTTTTGTCGTTTGTCTTTAGGTTGCTGCAGGCTAATCTGGCCATTGGGTTGAATCATTCTGCCCCAGTAACAGTAGAGCGGTGTGTGTGTGTGTGTGTGTGTGTGTGAGACAGAGAAAGAGTGTGTTAAAGGCGGGATGAGTATATTCATTTTGACACTACTAAAGTAATGACCCTTTTACGAGAGAGAGAAAAAGGAGAGACAGAGATGAGAGACAACTGGGATAAAAGGTAAAAAGGAAGAGTTATATTTACTTCCTCACAAAACTGCTTATGAAATCTTCTGACAGAGTGTGTCAAGAGGTCAGGGGAAAGTGTGTGTGTGTGTGTGTGTGTGTGTGTGTGTGTGTGGACTTGGGGGCTCCCACGGCGGAGACAGATAAGAGATTTTTTTAAAACTCTTTTTATATTCTGTTTCCTCACACGCACAGTGGCAATACTCTCCACAGACTTGGTAAATGGAGCAGAACTGAAGTGCTTTGAAGCTGAGGAGCTAATCCAGCATGAAGAGACACACACATACACACACTGCATTACATATTAGATGACCACTAGGAATCCATATTTGCTTGATGTCAGCACCGGGAGGCTTCAGACAGTTGTCATGGAATCCTGTCATTCTCTCTGTCTAAATCAGCAGGATCAATTGATGTTTTGATAGACTCGTTTCACTCAGCAGAGTATTTGAAAATAGAACTAGATCAAGTTGCTCTGGGCAATATAGCAGTCATCTCGGACTCACTCGGGGTGTGGATGCAGGACCATAAAAAAAGGAATAGATTGGGGGGGGGGGTAATTATAAATCTGAGAATTACAGAATTACAGAATTGTAATGTGAAAATATTCTGTGCGATGACCTGCTCAAAATTAGGCTACTAATATGACAGGAGTCTTCGTCAAATGTTAAGATTTAAAACACATTTTCCAAAATGATGATTCACTTGTTTAGGGGAAAAGGAAAAATTACCATGTGCACCTAAATATTAATAATAATAAAATTTTAATTATTATTTAATAATTAAATGGTCATGATTTTTGGTGTGTAAAAAGCAATGATAAAAACGAATCATGATAAAAACTGATAAATAATAAAATAAAATAAAAATAATTTATATAAAAAGTGCATGACTCCCGACTGCAGAAATGCATTATTCACAGCCATGATTCGTTTATTCTGTGAGCATAAGTGTACAATAATAGGTTGATTACAAGACAAACTGAGTAATATTCAGCTAGTCATGTGATCTTAATTTGCCACCCCCAGATGACCTGCTCAATATAAAATAAATCAGGTTTTATTTGGCTGCTAATGTGACTGGAGTCTTTGTCTCAAATGAGTGATTTTAAACATATATTTCAAAATTACTACTCATCTCTTTAGGGGTAAACCATTTTTAATGAGGAAAAATTACCAAGTGCACCTTTAAACAACAACAAAAAAAATTTACTGAATTTACTTACGAATACTGAAGCAACATTTAGACCTCAATTATTTCATGGAGTAAAAAATCAGTATAAATCTGTCATGCACTGGCAGGGTTGACTGAGCGGCCTGGCTCAGTTTGAGATATGCATCAGTCATTTTCTTCCTCTAAATCAGTTCTTCTCATGCTTTTCCTTTCGTTCAGTCTGCTGAGCTTTTCTTGAGCTTATCTACATTATTCTGTGCTTTTTTTCACTGTCTGCGTGTGTGTTTATCAGTCGCCTGATGTGACACTGCTGACCAGTGCTGACATCACTTCTGCTTTCTCAGGAGAAAAAATTGCTCTGCTTTTATAAATGCAAAAAATGCAGCCCACAGGCACAAGCGCAGACGCACAGACACACAAACAACCAATATGATTCATATGGTGTGACAGATACAGCTCCACACAAGTATAAAGCAGTATTTATGTTGAAAACCTTACCCATCTATGTAGATGTTGAAGTGATATGGAATGTGCATAAAAAAAAAACAATCACAATATTTGTGTGCCTACACACACGCACAACATGATAAATAAGGACAGAGTGAAGTACCTGTATGAAGAAACGGCACGACCGCTCTCTCTTCTGGAGCTGAAAGACACAATATTAAAACATTACAATGACAATAACTCACATGCAGTATACAAACACAACTCAACACATGAAAAATCAAAGCGCATATTTAATCATTCGGAGCCAAATAGGAAAAAAAGCCTAATTAGCTGAAATAATCTACAATCATTCAGTATAATAAGGTATCATAATAATATTATGTATCAGAGCAAAATTAGGAACAAAATTACTTAATATTACTGAGTTACAGTCACTATGTTGACTCAGTCAGACACTGTACCCTCAAAACATTCCTACATGTCTGCCAGGGCAATAATACTGTAAATATACAAACAAACAACACTGAGATATACAAAGTCTGAATGGACCAGAGGTGTCTGACTGTGTCTTATTGCAGATGAGCTGATGTTTGTGTAATTGATAACTTTAGCTAGATGCTGGTAATAGGAAACTGACAGGCTGGCTGTTTAAAGTTTGTAAAGTGATATTCAGACACTACAGTGCTCAACTGGCCCTGAGAGAATGAATGAGATTCACTGGTCTAAGTTTAGACACGTGTGTGATTTTTTTGACAATAAAATGCTTTCTCCTATTCCAGCTTAATGTGCAGAGAAAGACAACCAGGAACTCTGTTTTAGGCCTTCTGATGTTCTCAATTGGTTTTGCTTCAGAACCCAGATTTTGCCAGGACCAAATCATTTATTGTACAAATGTAAGCATAAATGTATTTAAATAAGATCATAAACTGCAAAGGTCCAACCAGGTGCAAAATATTTAACATGACACAAGTTCAATAGGAAAATCCACAATTTTGATTTGGAAATGTCTTGAATTTCAAAACTATTTGAAGTAATAATTTTTTTTAAAGTAATCTAGTTGAAGTATTTTGGTCTCAGCATATAGTAGTTTGTTTCTGCTTTTAGGATGAATGGATGTAAAGTATCTTTAACATGCTGTCATCTGTTTAATTCATCATAATGCATCATATAATAATTGCTGTTAATAGTGTTCATCGTCTGTTTGATTACGTCTTTAATTGATTTTTCCGTACATTTCTGCCATATGTACATTAACTGACAGTCACCACTGATAAGCTACCACTAAATATTGTAGAAACTTAATTTGCTGTAAATTTGCTTTGCAATGATTTGTATCGTGAAAAGCGCTGTACAAATAAACTTGAATTTAATTTAATTCAGCTTCAACCTAGTAAGATGAATTTGTGCCAAAATATTGTTGTTAATACAAGGTGTACACTATTAAACTACTAAATAATGCTGAATATAATGTATGATAATGCAACAGGGGAATTGCAATTTATTAGATTTATTATATGTCTGATTTTACTATTAAATAAAAATAAGTCTAAATAATTTTATTGGATAAATATGCAATATGCATATGAACAATAAGTTATCATTTCTAAAATGTACAATACGTAAAACTTTTTAAATGTATTAATCTCTGACATAAGCAGAATATGAATATTGCTATTTTGGTGTCACAATTGACATATGCCAAAATATTCAAGCTATGATCTTCAGCATAGACTGCTAGTAGATTTTGTAATGAATCTATATATAAATATCTTTGAAACGAAAGCGTTTTTCTTGAAATAACAGTTCCAGGTACTGGTGTTCTTGGGTACAGTTTTAAGGTTTCTGAGAGAAATGAAATAAATGATTAGTGTTACAATGTTTTATTCGTTTTTAAACACACAGTTACATGCAGTGTAATGTTACTTGTGTTTATGATCTTGTTTACAAAAGTTCTTATGAAGGTTTACATATATTGGTGCACTATATGTTCTGAATACAACAGTAACATGCGACAACAAACCATTAAAATTTGTATTAAAATTAAATTTTAGTGAAGTTATCAAAATGATGTTAAGATAACTTGATTTAATTGCACAGAATTAACATGATCAATGCATATATCTAAAATAAAATAATAATGTTAAGCTAACATAACTGAATTATGTTAGGATAACTTGAAAAGACTATGTACACATTACTTTTTGAAAATACATCTGATTAACACAAAAGTATTATAATGAAACCACATAAATGCGTAGGACACTCTGAACTCAAACTGAATGTGTGGAACCAATGTCCATAATTCAATTGAGTAAATCCCAAAAATCTTTTTTTTCAGTGTGGGAACCAGCTCTTATGTAATATCTAATTTTACATTTTTATTAACTTTTGTTAACTATTTAGCATATGTCTTCTTTTTAAATGTGTTTAGCATATTGTTACACCCCTAGTTAAGTTGCATTTTATTATTTTCATTTAGCATTGTTTTTTCCCTGCTGTCCATAAACAGACCCGTGACTTGTTTTTCTGTCATGAACAACCACTTTTGATATGCATAAAATATATATTTCTGTGCATTAGACATCTGACAGGACGTTCATTATGTTTCTAACGAATTCATCTGTCTGTATGTGTAATGCTGTGCAGTCTGCATGTGTGTTTCACCACTTTGAAGTTTTTTTTTTTTGTTATTCTTTTTTGTTGCGGCTTCTTTTGTTAATTGGAAAAACTCACCGGGGCTTTATGAGCTGTTTTAATTTGTGTGTCCTTATTTATAAGAGTGTGTGTGAGTGTAAGGATTTCTGTCTATCGAGCAGTAGCTGTTTTTAACAGGAAGTTTTCCCATTTGGGCCTTAAAGCCTTTGATCTGTGGACTGCCACAGGTTTATTGCCTAAAACACTGTACTCTGCACAGAATTAGAGCACTTCTCTATCTCCCACTTCTTTTGAAACAAAAATACACAATGAACTTTCTTAAACCTAAAGAACAGCAATGTAATTAACATGTAATAAACGTGTAATAACTGTGTAATTACGACCTAGAAAGTGTGTGTGGTTTATTAACCGCTAGAATACCTTGTTTAAGCTACGTGCTGCTGTGTCTTTTCCCCCCGGGGTGAGATTTCGCAGCTGTACGTCCAGCAGTTCCACCAGTTGTGCCATGGCTTTGACTGTGGAAGGAACATCTCCGGGTCTCAACTCTCCCTTCGTCTGTTCAGCTAACTCCCGTGCTACTATAGCAGCGGTTTCTCCCGATCTCATCTACAGGAAAAGAGAGAGAGAGATGTACGTGGGCATATTGATTTTATTCTCTCTGTCCCTCGATGGCCAAATAAGTGGATGAACAAATGGCATCATAGATTTGTGATTCTCCCTATTTTCTGATTTGCTCTCTGTAGTACAAAGGAAACCATTTCACATTACCGTTAAGCTTCAGTCATCATCACACTTTACACACACGTGCGCTGTTGCACGACACTTTTGGCTGCTCTGCTGTAATTTTGCCACAAAGTGAAATAAATTGTGGCTGATCTTGACAGTTGAATTTCTGGCTCATTTTGTTGTACACTAAATTTCCTCTAAGCTGTTTCGCTACGGGCTGCTCTTTGTGATAAGCTTTTGTGCCTTCTGTTAAAAAAACCTTCAGGCCAAATTATGCTTTAAGAATATTTGCCAAAGGCATATCGCTCTCTACTCAATTTTTTAAATGGGCTGATACGCCATTAGCATATTTCCCATGGTGCCGTGTTTTTACTCACTCTTTGAGTGATGTGATTGGTCCACGGTGAGGTGCAGTTGCTCAGATCTGGTCCCTTCGGATCCCAGTAGCCAAGCAAACAATTAAACGTGGCTACACCTGAAAAATAATAATATAGGAAAACATGAACACAGCACAAAGCACACACACACATTCGCTCAGGCATATGTGCATCCATACTGAGAGAAACATGGCCTTGCAATTGCTGTCAAACCAATCACACACATAAGCAGGGCAAGAGATTTACAAGCGAAACATAATGTGTCAATCCACAGCTGGCAGCTGCCCACATAATGAGGTGGCACTGACAGAACACCTGAACAAGCTAACCTCAGTAACAGGAAAGAGGTTTTTTTAAAGATGAACTCAACATACACAGAGGTAAATATATACCGCTCATAACTTTTACAAGTTTATGACCATATACAGTGGCTTGAACAAGTATTTGTCATACTTAAGACAAACTTAAGACCCAAAAAAGGTTATTCTGTCATTATATACTAACAGTGATCAGTGTCACCATAAATGTGGTCCATTTGATGTGTACACTGTATTTGTGTGAGGAACTTTGTGTGAGGAACATACCAAAAGTCTATGTACATTAAGTTTTAATCTTATCCTACAATGCAGCATATACTGTAAATCTCATTCATGCTCAGGTGTATTAAAAAATGGCCACTATTATGGTCCTTTTATGATTTATGATTTTTGGTCACATTTTGGCTTCATAAAACTTTTTCATAAAACTTCATTAAAAAATGTATGCTTTTTATGGACATAAAAAGCATAAAAATATTTTGCAAAATTTCTTTTTTTAAAATATTCCAGAGAAAAAAAGAAAGTCATACAGGTTTGGAATGACATTAGGGTGGGTAAATGATTACATAATTTTTGGGTGACCTGCCCCTTCATTGTGAAATGTTTTGCAAATATTTTGGAATATTTATCTTTCTAATAATAAATGACACTTTGATTTGGTATTTTGTCATACAAGATATTCTGACATATTTAATTGCACCTTAAGTGTCCATATACTTTTAAGGGCAACTTTATTTAAGGTTATTAAAACTTGTAATTGTAAAGGTTGACTATTTAACCGCTAGAATACCTTGTTTAAGCTACGTGCTGCTGTGTCTTTTCCCCCCGGGGTGAGATTTCGCAGCTGTACGTCCAGCAGTTCCACCAGTTGTGCCATGGCTTTGACTGTGGAAGGAACATCTCCGGGTCTCAACTCTCCCTTGGTCTGTTCAGCTAACTCCCGTGCTACTATAGCAGCGGTTTCTCCCGATCTCATCTACAGGAAAAGAGAGAGAGAGATGTACGTGGGCATATTGATTTTATTCTCTCTGTCCCTCGATGGCCAAATAAGTGGATGAACAAATGGCATCATAGATTTGTGATTCTCCCTATTTTCTGATTTGCTCTCTGTAGTACAAAGGAAACCATTTCACATTACCGTTAAGCTTCAGTCATCATCACACTTTACACACACGTGCGCTGTTGCACGACACTTTTGGCTGCTCTGCTGTAATTTTGCCACAAAGTGAAATAAATTGTGGCTGATCTTGACAGTTGAATTTCTGGCTCATTTTGTTGTACACTAAATTTCCTCTAAGCTGTTTCGCTACGGGCTGCTCTTTGTGATAAGCTTTTGTGCCTTCTGTTAAAAAAACCTTCAGGCCAAATTATGCTTTAAGAATATTTGCCAAAGGCATATCGCTCTCTACTCAATTTTTTAAATGGGCTGATACGCCATTAGCATATTTCCCATGGTGCCGTGTTTTTACTCACTCTTTGAGTGATGTGATTGGTCCACGGTGAGGTGCAGTTGCTCAGATCTGGTCCCTTCGGATCCCAGTAGCCAAGCAAACAATTAAACGTGGCTACACCTGAAAAATAATAATATAGGAAAACATGAACACAGCACAAAGCACACACACACATTCGCTCAGGCATATGTGCATCCATACTGAGAGAAACATGGCCTTGCAATTGCTGTCAAACCAATCACACACATAAGCAGGGCAAGAGATTTACAAGCGAAACATAATGTGTCAATCCACAGCTGGCAGCTGCCCACATAATGAGGTGGCACTGACAGAACACCTGAACAAGCTAACCTCAGTAACAGGAAAGAGGTTTTTTTAAAGATGAACTCAACATACACAGAGGTAAATATATACCGCTCATAACTTTTACAAGTTTATGACCATATACAGTGGCTTGAACAAGTATTTGTCATACTTAAGACAAACTTAAGACCCAAAAAAGGTTATTCTGTCATTATATACTAACAGTGATCAGTGTCACCATAAATGTGGTCCATTTGATGTGTACACTGTATTTGTGTGAGGAACTTTGTGTGAGGAACATACCAAAAGTCTATGTACATTAAGTTTTAATCTTATCCTACAATGCAGCATATACTGTAAATCTCATTCATGCTCAGGTGTATTAAAAAATGGCCACTATTATGGTCCTTTTATGATTTATGATTTTTGGTCACATTTTGGCTTCATAAAACTTTTTCATAAAACTTCATTAAAAAATGTATGCTTTTTATGGACATAAAAAGCATAAAAATATTTTGCAAAATTTCTTTTTTTTAAATATTCCAGAGAAAAAAAGAAAGTCATACAGGTTTGGAATGACATTAGGGTGGGTAAATGATTACATAATTTTTGGGTGACCTGCCCCTTCATTGTGAAATGTTTTGCAAATATTTTGGAATATTTATCTTTCTAATAATAAATGACACTTTGATTTGGTATTTTGTCAAACAAGATATTCTGACATATTTAATTGCACCTTAAGTGTCCATATACTTTTAAGGGCAACTTTATTTAAGGTTATTAAAACTTGTAATTGTAAAGGTTGACTATGTAATTATGGTAACACCTTAGTATAGGGACCAATTCTCACTATTAACAAACTGCTTATTTGCATGCCTATTATTAACATATTGGCTGTTTTATTAGTATTTATAAAGCACATATTCTGCATGAACATATTCTGCATCCCTAATCCTACCCAATACCTAAACCTAACAGCTACCCTACTAACTATTAATAAGCAGCAAATTAGTAGTTTATTGAGGCAAAAGTTGTAGTTAATGGTTTATTAATGGCGAGAATTGGACCTTAAAATAAAGTGTGACCGTAATTATTTGTACTGTGGTAATTCCTATTGTTGAACATAATTATAAAGATTTACTAATGATGAGTTTAGCTCTAAACACTGGGATGATAAATTAATTACAGGCTAGAATTACAAATTAATTCTTTCATTCATTTTATCAGGAGCCTTGCTGCGGTGTTGAAGTGTATCAGATCTTTCCAAGAGCACAATACACACACACACACACACACACACACACACACACATAGCTAAGCCTAAGCGCTGATGTATTCAATACACATTAAACAAAATAAACCTCTATGCACACACTGCCCCTAATAATAGATTAATCACTCTCTTACTAACCTATGGTGCCAGGTGGGCATGGTTGCTTAGCAACCTGTCCCTGGTGTGTCCGTGGCCAGGAGATTTCAGCAGTGAGACGTGGGGCGCAATAGTCAACAGTGACTGGAGTCTGCAGGGATGGAGGCGACCGTGTCAGGGCTTCTGGGAGGATGTTGTTATGGCGGCGAGGCGGAGCCATGGTGGTTGTCGTGGAAGTAGTGAGAGAGGGGCGGAGCGTGCCCGTATATGGGCGTGGAGGAGTCGTGGAGCTGCGTACTGGAGGAAGAGCATCAGGAAGCAAGACTGAAGAAGGAGGATCTGGAAGAAAGAGAGAGAGATATTTAATACTTACAATACAAATGAACGTGAGATTTTGTAATACACAGCCAAAACTGTTATTCTGTTCTACACTCTTTTATTTCAAAAATAAATACATATGTGTGTGTGTGTGTTAATTTTATATATTTAATTATATATTATACATCAAATAAAAAATGCCATGTAGCTGTCAAGTATTTATCAATTAAAATCACAATTTACAATACATTTTACAATTTTCATATTTTTAAATAGATAGATAGATAGATAAGTATTAAAAATATATATTATCAAAAATATAACAACGATTATTTGTTATATAATTCTATTAAATAATAAATATTATATAAGTACTTATTCTATAATAAAAATTGTATGTATATGTAATATGAATAATTATTCATAGTATAATATATTTAATATTATATATCATATATTATTTTAATATACATTAAAATGCGATGTATCTATCAATTACATATCCATTAACAACACTAAAACACATTTATTTACATTTCACATGCATGTTTTTAAACATTACAAATAAAAATTTTGTACAGCTGCTGTTTAAGCACAGACATTTGCCCAAAGAATGCTGCTAAAAAAGAGACATCTTCTATCTCTGTCTCTTGCTAGGCATCTCTGCTGTTTCAGGGATGACTGAATGAGTCAGAACACACACACACACACACACACATAGCTAAGCCTAAGCGCTGATGTATTCAATACACATTAAACAAAATAAACCTCTATGCACACACTGCCCCTAATAATAGATTAATCACTCTCTTACTAACCTATGGTGCCAGGTGGGCATGGTTGCTTAGCAACCTGTCCCTGGTGTGTCCGTGGCCAGGAGATTTCAGCAGTGAGACGTGGGGCACAATAGTCAACAGCGACTGGAGTCTGCAGGGAGGGAGGCGACCGTGTCAGGGCTTCTGGGAGGATGTTGTTATGGCGGCGAGGCGGAGCCATGGTGGTTGTCGTGGAAGTAGTGAGAGAGGGGCGGAGCGTGCCCGTATATGGGCGTGGAGGAGTCGTGGAGCTGCGTACTGGAGGAAGAGCATCAGGAAGCAAGACTGAAGAAGGAGGATCTGGAAGAAAGAGAGAGAGATATTTAATACTTACAATACAAATGAACGTGAGATTTTGTAATACACAGCCAAAACTGTTATTCTGTTCTACACTCTTTTATTTCAAAAATAAATACATATGTGTGTGTGTGTGTTAATTTTATATATTTAATTATATATTATACATCAAATAAAAAATGCCATGTAGCTGTCAAGTATTTATCAATTAAAATCACAATTTACAATACATTTTACAATTTTCATATTTTTAAATAGATAGATAGATAGATAAGTATTAAAAAAATATATTATCAAAAATATAACAACGATTATTTGTTATATAATTCTATTAAATAATAAATATTATATAAGTACTTATTCTATAATAAAAATTGTATGTATATGTAATATGAATAATTATTCATAGTATAATATATTTAATATTATATATCATATATTATTTTAATATACATTAAAATGCGATGTATCTATCAATTACATATCCATTAACAACACTAAAACACATTTATTTACATTTCACATGCATATTTTTAAACATTACAAATAAAAATTTTGTACAGCTGCTGTTTAAGCACAGACATTTGCCCAAAGAATGCTGCTAAAAAAGAGACATCTTCTATCTCTGTCTCTTGCAAGGCATCTCTGCTGTTTCAGGGATGACTGAATGAGTCAGGGCTGAAGCGCCCAGGGGAGGTCGCGGCGAGACCGCAGAATGGCAGCTGCAGCACACCAAAGATGAGCACCCCTGAATGGCAACCCCCGCTGACGCGCCGTAAGATTCGTCCTGAGAAGGCTCGGCTCCGAAGCGAAAAGCTGATGTGCGTTTGCACGCGCTCTCCTTTTATACCCGCGCTGCGGGGCGGGGTGTGCGTGGCGAAACACGCACGCCAACTGTCATTGGCTTGTTTAGTTTACACTCGAAGGTGATTGGGCTCTCGGGCGAGATCCCAATTCGTCAGTCACTGACGTAACGTAGAACGTGACTGACTGAATGGGAACATCCCCGCAGTACTACCTACATTGCAGATCCACCACTGACCCTGCTCTAATAGATTTAGCACATGATGTACTTGTCGGTGCATAAATTATACCTGAAAATGTGCACTAACAAAGCTGTGCAATCATAAGGCAGTGTGAGCCCTCGTTAGCAGTTCAGAACGAAAGATAGTTCCTCTTTCTTAGACTATATCCCACCAGACAGCGCTGGCTTATTATAGAGATGCACTGATCCAAATATTCCCTCACATCTCCTCTCATCACTTTTCCTGCCCTCTTTTCTCTTCGCTCTCTCCCCCACCTCCCTCTGTGCGGCAAATCTGACTGTGATTTTAAAGGGCCGCTGAGTGAAATGAAAGCACTTCCTGTTTCTATTTCTGTAACTGTCTGTGTGAGGAGCTACTGAGGCAAGACTCGGAAAGCAGCAGAGCATTCTACAGTGACTAATCGTTCACACACACGCTCACAGACAGGCATGGCACCCTCCCTTCATTTTTCTCACAGAAGCCATTAAATGACAAACCAGCTCTTTCATCCACCTTCCAAATCTCTCCATCGCTCCTTTCTTGCCGATGACCGCCTGTCTGCCGTGCCCTCCATGTCTCTAGATTGTCATCTCCGTGATACAGCCCACTCAGACACAATAGGGGTACAGATAGAGGGCAACGTGCGTGTTTTCCAACGGAAGAGGGTGCTTTGATTGGCGGCCGATCAAAGGAAGTATTCTATTCTCTACATCGGTGGAAAGATGGCTGACTCACTCCTTGAGGGTAAAGGTCATTTATCCTCTATTACTCCAAACACTTTTAAAGGCAGCGCGACTTCAGAGTGGGCTTCCCAGCGTGGTCTGTTAAGCCCATCTCTTCCTGTAGACTAACATGAAAGTGAAGGCAATATACAATTGGACATCTATTTCCGACAACTGGCTTCTTGGAAATCGGGTCATTTGATGTTTGGTCATACTTTCAGGTGTGACTGGAACGGCAAATCTTTTAGGGCTGCTCAACGCACACAGTCCTGTTAAATATGCCTCAGCCCACACAGAGACAGGAAACAATGTCACCTTGCTGATCAGGACCAGTCAGAATACAGCGTCATGGCAACCCCGCAATCAGTGATTGGTGCAAGTTTTGTGCTGCAAGTTTTGAGTTTTAAAACCTAGTAAAATTTCCATACATCTAATTTAAGAAAGAATAGCGAGATAAAACAGTGTGTTATAGTAGTTCCATTTTCGTCAGACTTAAAATGTATGAACGTCTTTGCACTATATGTGACCCTGGAACACAAAATCAGTCATAAGGGTAAATTTTTTTTGTAAAACAGCTGAATAAATAAGCTTTCCATTGATGTATGGTTTGTTAGGATAGGACAATATTTGGCCGAGATACAACTATTTGAAAATCTAGAAATCTGAGGGTGCAAAAAAATCTAATCGCATTTAAAGTTGTCCAAATGAGATTCTTAGCAATGTATATTACTAAACAAAAATTAAGTTTTGATAAATTTACGGTAGGAAATTTACAAAATATCTTCATGGAACATGATCTTTAGAGATAGAATTTTCTTTTTTATGTCAAAAATCATTAGGATATTAAGTAAAGATCATGTTCTGTTCCATGAAGATAGTTTGTAAATTTTCTATATAATCAAAACTTAATTTTTGATTAGTAATATGTATTGCTAAGGACTTCATTTGGATAACTTTAAAGGCGATTTTCTCAATATTTAGATTTTTTTTGCACCCTCAGATTCCAGATATTCAAATAGTTGTGTCTCGACCAAATATTGTCCTATCCTAACAAACCATACATCAATGTAAAACTTATTTATTCAGCTTTCAGATGATGTATAAATCTCCATTTTGAAAAATTGACACTTAAGACTGGTTTGTGGTCCAGTGTCACATATAAAAAAAAATTTACACTTTAGTATAGGGACCAATTCTCATTCTTAACTAGTTGCTTATTAGCATCCCTATTATTAACATATTAGCTGCTTGTTATTACTTATAAAGCACATATTCTGCATGACCATATTCTACATCCCTGATCCTACCTAGGAGTTTGAGGCAAAAGTCAGCAAGGGTGCACTGAACTGTTAATTTTACAAAAGATTTCTATTTCAAATAAATGGATCTTCTTGACTTTTTATTTATTAAAAAATAGGAAAAAAATCAGTTTCCACAAAAATATTACCCGTTTTCAAAAAGTTTTTTGAGCACCAAATCAGGGGTGTGTTTCCCACAATGATACACACTGCTTAACCACTTTAGTAAAACACATTGATAGAGAAATTAACTAGTCATTCCTGTTTCCCGAAATTGTAGTAAATGTTCACACTGTTTATTCACATTGTGAACCACATTGGTTCAAATATAGGACTGTTATTAATCACATTACATGCAGGTTTCTCGATCACAAGCAATTCTAGATCACAATTAATGTCAGTTTGTCATGGTCGTGTCGAGGAAGGCACACGAAGATGAAGATTAATTCAACAAGTAGTTTAATAGTATCCAGGAAGAAGATAATCCACATAGACGAGGGGTTGACACACACCAATTCTAACGTAATACCGGACCAAGACTAGAACCAAAGAGTGAGCTTAAATAAGGCAGGAAGCTGATGACAAACAGGTGATGGGAATAACTAATGAGCACTAATGAAACAATGAACTAAATGAGGGCACAGAATAACTAAACAGACCTGGGGCCTGCTTCACAAAACAAGTTTATCAAATAAGCCAGGTTTATTTCAGTTAGTTTGACTTATTGTCAGTTGATTGTTCAAAATTAGTCAGAATAGCTGAAATAAGCCTGGCTTGTTTGGTAAAGTTGTTTTATGAAACAGCCCCCAGATAACTAAAAGTGAAAACACAACAAAAGAGTTCATAACTGTTACAGTTTGCGACCCTCCCGGAAGGCGTAACCTCATGCCATAGAAGAACCAGCGGTGGAGGGAGGGCGGGGGTTTTGGAGGGGGACAAGGAGTAAGAGAAGGGCTGGCTTTGACGGTGGGAGGAGCCACAGAAGAGACAAGAGAATCCATGGAGGAAGAGATGGAGGGAGGAGCCAGGGTGAGGTCAAGAGGGACTTGGAGCAGGAGGAGCCAGGCGGAACCCAGGCCACAGCCACGACGGTGGCCCACGGTGGAGCCGACGGAGGGAGGAGCCATGGTGGATGAAGGGCTGACAGCCTGAGGGGGCCAACCAACAGCGGTGGTGGTGGTGGTGGAGCCCGAGGCGGAGATGTGCCAGGGCCACGGGGAGGATCCGGAGGGCCAAGGCGGAGCAGATGGCTCAGGCCGCGGTGGAGCCGGAGCAACAAGAAGTCCAAGGTGGAGCCAGAGGGAAGGAGGAGCCTGACAGAGCCGGAGGGATGGAGGGACAAGGCGCAGCCGGAGGAGTGGAGTCCCAAGGCAGTGGATGGTCGATGACTGACCAAGGCGGAGGGATGAGGGAGCCCGGCAGAGCTGGTGGACTGACGGGCCACAGCGGAGAGGAGGGAGCTAGGAGCCATGGTGGAGCCGCTGGGTTGAAGGGCCGAGGCGGAGTCCAGGACTCAGAGGCTGGAGGCGGAGACAAGGGATCCTCCAGCCACGACGCCGATGGAGACTGGCAGACCCGCGGCGATCCCACCACACAGATGGTGGGCTGAGGGGCTGCCAGGAGACAGCGGAGGCGATGGTGAGGACTGGTGTAGAGGTGGTGGGAGAGGGAGGCTGGGTGGGAGTTCAGGATGCTCAGGGGGCTTAGGGACAGTGTGTGCTGCCCAGACACACCATAAAGCCACTTCCAGCACCGTGAGTGCCAGCAACAGGGGAACGGTCATTATAGTCCAGGCATATAGTTCAGGGCAGATAGACAGTTCAAAACAGACAGACAGTTCATTCACGGCCTCCATGGCCGTATCAGGACAGGAAGATGACAGAAGACTGGGTAACTCAGAAAAAAAGTCAATTAAATCTCCCAAGTCCTGCCTCAGCGGTAGTGCAGTGGGCGGGACTTTCCTCCGTGCACCCACGCTCTTACTTTATCCACCATCACGCACAACATTAACGGCACTTAAACCTGGTCAGACGTCGATTGAGGCTCTGGCTAACCTTAACCCTAACTAACTAGTGCTCCACTCTGTCGCTCTCTCTGGCGATGGCTCGGTCGCGGCGGGCTCTGGCTCTCCGTCTGCGGTGGGCTCAAGCTTTGGCTCCACGCAGCGGGGTGATGGTGGGCTGGGCTCTCGGTCCGGAGTGGGGCTGGTGTCGTTGTCCATGACGTCCACTGTGAGCGGCGATCCGCAGCGCACCAGCACCCAGATCGCGCGCCATCCAGATAGATAGTGAGCTATGTCCAGGAACAGTCTTGTATGGTCCCCGAGAGATCTTTCCCCCGCTCCAGCAGGAGGAAGAGGAATTCCGGGAAGTCCATGAACGAAAAACAAAACAAAACTCTCTCTCTCAAAAATAAATAAATAAATAAATGAGGGATTACAAGCCGCTATACTTTTTGGTGTTCCAGTATTCTGTCACGCTCAGGTGAAGGAAGGCACACGAAAACAAAGATTAATTCAACAAGTAGTTTAATAGTGTCCACGAAGAAGATAATCTACATAGACGAGTGGTTGACACACACCAATTCTAATGTAATACCAGACCAAGACTAGAACCAAAGAGTGAACTTAAATAAGGCTGGAAGCTGATGACAAACAGGTGATGGGAATTAACTAATGAGCACTAATGAAACAATGAACTAAACGAGGGCACAGAAGAACTAACAGACCAGATGACTAAACAAAGTGAAAGCACAACAAAAGAGTTCATAACTGTTACATAGTTTATTTACATAAACAATAGAAAACCTTTCATTTTGTTAAATCACATTAACATGCAGTATGTAAGTGGAGTACACTTTACTCCCAAAAACATGCGGCTCGTTCGTTTAGAAGCTTTCTCCACAATGTAATATCTCAGAGATGCTGCTGTAATTAACATGGCATTTGAGGACTACTTAACTATTTTTGTTTCCTCTTACATCATAATACAGGGTTCCTTTACATATTTATGCATTTTTGAACTCTTCAAAAATGGTGCTCATTGTTGATATGATAAAAATGTATAGAATAAAAAATATTTTCAAATGGGATGAAGAATTTAGAATGCAATGCATGATAGCATTGTTATTTTGCTGAAGAGCATGAACTACTAAAGTCTACTTCATACTAATGAGAAACTGTGCTTTTAACCACAGGTTGGAAGTTGTAGTTCCATCCACACAAGATGGTGATATTCTTTGTGAATGTAAATTGGAACTATGGTTCTGGGTTGAGTCATTGCACTCCTATAAAATGCTTTCAGGGCACAAAACTGGACTACATTTTAATATATAGTAAAACATAAAACAATTATTTTAAATTGTAATAATATTTTACGATATTACTGTTTTACGGTATTTGGATTACTGTAAGTAAATGCAGCCTTTGTGAGCATGACAGACTTTTCAAAAACAAATCTTACCAACCCCAAACTTTTAAACGGTAGTGTATCTGTCACTGTTTCAAACTATAAAATAACAGATATGTTCCTTAGATGTAAGACAAAATATTTCACAAAAATATTTGGATGCATTGTGGTTGTCACTGACACCAATTGGTTAAACGTAATTGTAAAAATGGCTCAGTGACATTAGTTTTCAGAAAAGGTCTAGAATAATTTGTATGCAAATATTTTGTAAATAATGCAGTGACTTCAGTGTCCAAACACTTTTTGTGTCCACTGTTTATCAAAGAGATACAGGTCTTAAAAAGAGTGAGTTCAGAAACAAAGAATAAAAAAGAGAGAATTTGTAACCATAAAGATGCAAAAAGCACAAAAAAAGAGGGAAAATGTAAGCCCAGTCTTCTCTCCTCTTCCTCCTGTTATCAGCAGTATGGTAATAGCAATGTAAGTCCCCTTGGTGGGGTTACCGCTGTAATCCGCACTCTTATCCTCTCAGATCTACATGGTGAGATGCTCTAGGTCAGCAGTCTGTGTAAACGTGTGTGTGTATGTGTGTGTGTGTGTGTGTGTGTGTGCGTGTGTATACACGTGTGTAAGTATATGTGCGAGAAAGGTTAAAATTAACACTTGCCAAACAGCAACTGAGTAAAAATGGGTGTTGCTAAATAAACTCAGTGACTGTCTAAGGAACTGCAACATAAGACATTTTGATTTAAATGAATCGATCCTTTCAAACAGTTTGTTTGCTTCTTTCATGTCACTATGTGGTCCCTGACATTATGGTGTAGGATAATACATGCACAAAAATGTTCCAATAAATCCATGTGTAGATGATTACAGTTTTTTATTTTGTTTTATAAGTAACAATGTTTCGTATGTCCCTGTTCAGTTTGTTGCAGCCATGATTCAGCTCATATAAAACAAAAAGTCATTTAAAAACCAAAATATGATTTGTATTTAGATCTTGGCTGAATAAAACATTTTAATAAAATGCTTTTTATTAAAAACAACTCTCTTGCATATGTGTGCTGATAACATTTTCTTACAGTCAAGTCTCAGATATATTTGCAGTGTATTTTATTCATAACATTTTCATAATTCAGCTATTAAAGTAGCATTTTGCCCCATCAATCAAATCTTCAAAACACTTCAAATACTCGCTTCTAAGTTCAATGAGTCAGTAACTCACAAGACAGACATGTCCAAATGAAATGGTTATTGGTTCATTGAGCTATGAGAACTGCTCAAACTGATTCAGGAACAAATTCTTTAGACTTGTTTTGTGAAACGGTTCAACTGATTCAGTGAAAAGATCTAACTCCAAATAACGATTTACTGACAAACAGGACATCAGTAAGAATGATCGCTTTAAAGAACCTAACCCTCACTGATGTAAATGATGTGAGCTATTCAAATCAATGCTATTCAAGTCCAGTAAAGAACATCTTTTAATTACTTTGTCTTCAGTGGAAAGTTCACAATTAAAGGTTTTATCTACAAAGCCTGAAGCGCTGGTTCTCAATTGTTTTGACTCCAAGGCCTCCCATTGTCCACAGCAATAATCAAACATCCTGGATAAGTATAAAGGAAAAGGATTTAAAAGCCTTCTACATAATAAAATATTTTAGACATTGGCATGGCTAAAATGTATTTTGTTGTTATAATAATGGCCATTTAGTTATACGTAAGATTTTATTAATTTACATGATTTTTCCACTTTTGGAAATAACACTTTAAAAATTAGGCTAGCTCATATATCCAGGTTTTTTTCCAAGGGGAAAAAAAGCAGTTGTTAAGGGGGTGAATTAAAATAAAATTAATAAATATTAATAATTAATAAGAAATAAAATATATATTTTATATGTTAGTTGCCATGGTTTATTTGACATTTTTAAGTCATCTTAAGGTCTCATTGGAGGTTTGCTGAGGACCCCTTTTTGAAAACTAATTTGTTTTCCCCCTTGCATTTCCATCAAAACAAAAATATGACAAACAAAATAATGATGTGTCCTCGCAGTTTGTGACAGTATCACTACGAGACCACCAGCTTGTGTCTGATGCTGTGAGTGACTCAATGATCTGTGCTGTTTGTCACAATTTTTCAAGGAAAGACAATGTTGTCCTACTCTCATACAGGCAAAGATATAATAATTCAATTACATTATCTAATAAATACTTTATAATTATGTTTATGAAAATAAACTATATGCAAAATACAGTAGCACTTGAGTAAGAAATATTTATGGAGCGTTTATGGAGATGTTTAATGTTTCCAACTCTCCCACTATTCGTAGGTGTAGTATTAAGTTAATTTTGCACCCTGTGTGCGTGTATACTGTATGTGTGTGTGTTAATGTGAGAATGGTTTTGAGCTCTGAAGTATGTGCATACAAGTGTGAGTGCGAACATCACTCCATTACTGATTGATCTGTGTGTTAAAACTCCCTGCTGGCAGATCCAGGTGCATTCTTGTTCCTGCAGATCGGTTTAAATAAAGTTTTCCCTCTGTGCTGAGCTGTAATTGCCAATTGAGAGAGTTTTAACCGTATGTCAGACATTCTCTCATTTAATAAATGCAGAGAACAGAAGTCTTCACTCCACTAAAGGAGCACTGCCAATCCAAACATATTACATTAGCATCAGACTTTAAAGCAAACCTGGAGGAAGAGGATTCTGGGTATGAGAGCGAGAGAGTTGAGAACGCGCTTTAAAGTAAAGCAGATTAAACTGCTATCACCAGTAAGACTTCAAGATGTGTTTAAGTGAGAGATGGTGAGTTTTACATGTGAAACACATGTGTGCATGTTTTTTATTTCCTCAGTGTGAGCACGCTTAACAGAGCGGAACTAATTTCATTTCTATCAGCCTTTAAAGCTATTTTTTCTATGGCTCAGAGTGGGTGTCTGTGATCTTTGGATGAACAGTGGTGTATTTGAGAGAAAAGATGAAAATAAATGGTCGAAATTTACTAAGAATTTCTGTATATACAATAATAAGTTCTGTATTGTTTGAGCACCATATTCACCAATAGAACTGTGCAAATCAAGATAATAATAATGAACGCTAACAATTTGCAAGCCACAATTCCCCATATTGCAACACTGTGGAGGTTGCAGCAGACTATTGCAATCTGCATACTTTACTGGGAATGTACAGCATTACTCCACCACTTTGATCCAGTCACCTGAATTGGCTCTTTAAAAATGTTGATTATATGCTTGATATGCCCAGTTATAACACTCTTCTCCATTATGATGAGTTACTCCTACCATGATTAATAGGAAATGTACACACAAATCACTTTACTGTTCATTGGTGTTAATATCAGAACGGCCTGTGTACAACAAGATGAATTTTCAGTGCAAAAATTATTTATGATAAACATTTTCTTTGAAAGAATGTCTGTTAATTCACGTGCCATCAATTCATCAGATTTTTTATGAATTATTTTTCATTTCTTTTTCAAAATAAAGACGGCCTCCCAAAAAGATTCACGCTTTTAGTCACTTGCTGTTAATTAAAATCTATGATTTGGTGGTGCTCACATACAATTGTGCTGAGCGACAGTGGATAGCAGAGGACGAATGCGTAAACAGACTTTCTTACTCGTGTTTAGTTTTTTAGTAAACACCATAGTGAATATAAAAATCTGAACAAATACCCTTTGACTTCCTTTTCAACCATTGGTCTGAACTGGCAAATCACATGTGAAAATCAGACAGTATTTTTGTTTTGTGTTGGTGTTATCGGGCCCATTAGCCAGTGCATTTTGTGGCTGGTTAATCTGAATTATGTGCATAGCGAATAAGCTGCAGGTTTTCGTGCTGAAATATTGGGCCAAAAAAGTAGCGCAAAAGCTTGAATTTGCACCCAAGAGTGACAATGAGAGATCAATAAAAAGAAAAAGAAACCGAGAAGTAGCAAGAGAAAGTCAGAGATACAAAGAGGAAAGGAAAGCACATAACTGGGCAAATCTAATCTCTTTCAATCTTTTCATCTTCTCTCTTTACTGTTCCTGTAGATCTGAATCCTTCAATGTCCTCCCAGCTGACCTGAATGCCAGAGCTTTCTCAAGCACTTAAACTCTTCCAAGAGAAACATACTTTGTTCAGGAACATGCAGCACACATACAAAACTTAGGCCAATCATCTATTTATAGTTGATGAAACTACTGTATATCAGCTAATAAAACTGTAGTACTCAATATGCTAGCACTCTGACTTGCACATGAAAATTATAGTTTTAAATTCAAATAGTTATTTTTTTCAGTGTAGATTTTCATTTTATTTTTTGTGCAGACTTAATAATACTAACTAGTAATTATTAATAATACTAACTTCAAATTAAAAGTGAAACCATAAGAAATGAATTCTGCATGCATTCTGCATCAAAGAGAGGTAGACATTTTAAAAATCTACTTAAACCAAAGTTCTCAATATGGCGGCTGTAGAAAAAGTCCTGACTTTCAATAAAAATATGTAATTGGCTTATTGTCATTGAGTTGTGCAAACCTAAAAAAAACATTTTTTGCAGGCTGATTTAAAAATTGCTGTCAGTTTTTTATTGTTAAACTGACATATGTTATTGAAATGGCACATAGTTTTTGACATTTAATTCTTTTCGCTTTTCAGTATATTGGAGGTGTGCTTGCGTGACTTGAAAATAGCTGCCCTGGGGCATTGACACAATGACTGCAGAGTGAACCAACATGCTACAACAGGGACTTACGATAATACCAAGTTACTACAGTTTCATTGTAGTAACAATAACTCTAGTAACTATAGTATTTGTTGGGAATTAATGGCTAAGAATACATTTGGTAAGGCACTCCAATTTTGTGGCAACAAACAAAAAATAGGGGTCAAAAGATATCAATTAAAACACCCATGTGACAGTGGTGCAGTCCATATAAGTTGTGAATGTTCTACATACAAAAACCAATTTTGAAACATCAATAATGTTAATTTGTCTTTTTCCAAGTGTTTATGTTTTTCTTTAAGACGGTCTAGAAAATGTCATTTAAATGTATGTTTTTGATATGGACATGTTTCCATATTTTCATTCACATACCTGTACTTCTAACTTGTTTATTGCATTTTTTATTAGAAACATTTTGTCAGAAAGAAACATTTTTCTTTAGAATCGTGATCTCTACTTTAAGCAAATAATCATGATTGTTAATCTATTAAGATATTTAGAATCGTGCCGTTCTAAATGAGTTAAGTCTTGCACCAAGCCTCTATTTCCAGACCATTCTCTCCTCTGCTGTATTGACAGAATGTAGTTGTTTTTCTCGTTCAAAGCTGACATGCAGACAAAATGAAAAACTAATTAAACCAAGATAAAATGTAATTAAAAGCTGAACTACACAAAGATGGTGTTGTTATAGCAATATTCTCTTTGATATGATCACTAGACAGCGTCTGATCTGCATTAGTTTAGGTGGCTAACACTCCTGCTCTAACTCAAGCTTTACAAGATCTTTGATGTGGAGTAGGTTAATAAAGAAAATTAATGCAGGCAGGGTCATTAACAAGCACCTACATATATTGCACCTGCAAATGAGGTCTATATAAAAAAGAAGCTATTTACACTTTTTGAGATTTGTTTTGAAAATGAAGTACACAAATCAGTGTGTGGGTTTAGAAACATAATTATTCAGAGATAAAAATTTTATTAGTTGTATTTAGTATTTGCTTGTTGTGTGAGCTGTTCTGTAATAAACTGGCAGTGCATGTGAGAATCTATTCACAATTTATTAAGCAAATCTCATACAATATGCTCAATTTGGACCCAGTTAAGAGCAAAGAGATACACTCTGCTCTGTTCTAATGGGGATGTCAGTAGATGCTGGAGATAATAACTGTTAGTTTACACTGTAGATAATGATTAATTCAGCTGCATTTCAGCTGAGCTGGCAAGCTGACTAAAATTGCAATACAATACAGCATAAGTAGTGTGCCTGAACTCTAAATGTGAAGAAGGAATAAAACAAAGTGAAAAACAACCTGACTAATGGACTGTGATAACCTATACAATAACATTCTCTGAAAATGTATGTCAGGGGAAAAATCCGGAAGGTCTCTTTTATCATTGATATGAATACTTGTATGAGTGAGCGAAAATGACAGGGCTTTCTAACTCTGCCAGTTTACTTCTTCAAAGTAGATTTGTAACTGACAATCACAGAGTAGTACAATACTTAAACTCTGACTCTGTGGGCACATACTTAGAGTGGCAGCTCACTCAAAAAAAAATAAAAAATCCTTCATTATTTACTCACCCTTGCCACCCAAAAATAAAATAAAAAATGATGAAAAAAATCACAACAAAAGTAGACCTTGTGCTATATTCCAAGTATCTTAAGTAATACTTGGAACATAGCACAAGGTCTATTTTCCAAGTGTATTTGCCTTTGGTAAGCTCTTACAAATGAATCAGTCTGTTTGGTGAACAAATGATCAGTCTGGACATTGAACTAATGTAGATCAGTTGGTTCTCTAAAAACAAACTGCTCAACAGAACTATATGCTCACTGGTCCTGTTCACACATTTAAAAGTCAGCAGATTCAGTGGTTGCAGCAGTTCTTGATTAAACAAGTCACTGGAAGGGAACATCATAGTGTAAGTTTTGGTCTGATCCTGTTCCACAAAAACTATTGTAGTACTTCCAAAGACATGAGATATACTATAGCACACAAAATATATGGACTACTTTTATCATGCTTTTACAATTTCTGGTAATTTATCATGAATTCATTGAGAATAAATCATTTTAATGTTAATTTAATTTAATGTTAATTGTTCATTTAAACACCTTTTTGTTTTTATATATAGTCTTTAAACATTAAAGTCTGGTAGCTAAGTGTGTCAGTTTAAACTAATTACTGTACAGTGGCTGTGGCTACAGTAATGAAACCATATTAATCCAAGCAATCAACACAAGCATCAATAACTAAGGCTGTTGTCACCAGAAAGGGAACCAGCTTCACTTGATCTCAAAGCTGTTCTAAGTGAAGTAAAAGGCGACATTGTACAAAACAATCAAATCATCCTGAAAAAGCTTGGAGTGCTCAAACAAATTAGGTGTAAAAACATCTAAGATCACAAAATACTTTCACAAATGTAAAATAATTTTTAAATGTTATTAAAGAGTTAGTTCACCCAAAAATGAAAATTGGCTTGTGTTTTACTCACCCTCGAAGCATCCTAGGTGTATATGACTTTCTTCTTTCAGACGAATCCAGTCGGAGGTATATTAAAAATTGTCCTGGCTATTCCAAGCTCTATCATTGCAGTCAGCGGGTGTTGCAGTTGAACAGTCCACAAGTCGTCAAATAAAGCGCGCGCATTCATAATAAAACGTGCTTCACACAGCTCCGGGGGGGTGAATAAAGGTCTTCTGTAGTGAATCCATGTGTTTTTGTAAGAAAAATATCCATATTTCAAATGTAATAAACACTTTTATATCTCTTCCACCAACTGTCATATGCGGAAGCCGTTCCGGCGGATGTTGTAGCACGTCGGCGTTGCTTGATTAGTGACGAATGCGGAGAGACAACAAAACAAAATGCCGGTCACGAATTAGAAGAACAAACCGAAGATTTGCAAAGAAAAATGTCGGAGGATTTCGATATAAGCCAAGAGGAGACTGGTTTTCCTTTGCTAAAGTAAGGAAACTTTGCTTCCTTTGCTCCGATAAACAAACTCGCGAGACTAGCATATCTCAGAGGCGCGCGCACGCTCGCAAAAGCGTTTATTACGTTTGAAATATGGATATTTTTCTTACAAAAATATGGATATTTTTCTTATGCATGGATTCACTACAGAAGGCCTTTATTTACCCCCCGGATCTGTGTGAGGCACGTTTTATTATGAGTGCGCTAGCTTTATTTGACAACTTGTGGACTGTTCAACTGCAACACCCGCTGACTGCAATGATAGAGCTTGGAATAGCCAGGACAATTTTTAATATAACTCCGACTGGATTTGTCTGAAAGAAGAAAGTCATATACACCTAGGACGCTTCGAGGGTGAGTAAAACACAAGCCAATTTTCATTTTTGGGTGAACTAACCCTTTAAATGCTATATGTGGCTCAGTTACAAGTGGATTAAAAATAACACATTAGACAAAATGTACTTGAATTAAAGGGAAACTCACCAAAGCCCAATCTGTTGTCATTGTTCCCGAAGTCGAGAGAATATATGACAACATGGTAGTTGTTCCACACGTACAGCAAATTGTCTCGAGGATTGTAGTCCACAGCTGCGATATATTGGTAGGAATTTGGGAATGGAAAGCTGAGGTGTGTTTCACGGCTCTTCTCTGTGTTGTACATGTAGTCAATTTTATTCCCCAACGCTTCATTATCGTCATCTTCGTAAACGCTCTTCACTACGTACAGGATTCCGCAGATCATAAAGGCATTTGAGGCCGATCGCTTATCGTATGACGTATCCCATGATCCCTCCACTCGTAGTGTGTATGGGTTGAGCTGACTCACCACAATTCGTCCATTGTTCTGTTCAGTGGCATAGATTACCCACAGTCCATTTTCATCCACTGCCAAATCGATGTCAGATTTCCCACCCCAGCGATATGGCGAGGTGTCGTGGTAGTTAGCGTTAGCAATAATCGCCTCACCACTCTTAATACGAGTTCGCAGGTCGAATTTAACAATGTTGCGTGTACGCTCCTTGTTGAAGAAAAGTGCACCATCATACACCACAAACCCGGTGCCGTCCACACGATGGGGTAGTTTGTATGTCGTGGTGGGTCGACCTGCAATAAAGTCCTCCTTAGATGAGTACTCAGTCAGTGTATCTGTGCGGTATGGAGTCCAGGGCATATAGTAGATCTTGTTAGATGACTGTAGGGGGTCTTTACACCATGATCCAGACTGGTGGTCTGACTCAAAGAGGTGTTCACTCTGGTACACACCTCTCAATACACCTGGACAGAGAAAGACTGAAAGAGGAAGAGGGAGTGAATTGCAGTGATTTTTAAAAATATAATTCAATACATTTTTTCTCTTATCTATTAGTCATATACAGTTATAAAAATTGTTATTAGTTGGAAAAATACATATATTGCAGTTCACACATACAATGGCCTTTTGTACTCTCTATTATGAGAATCACGTTTTAATTTCTGAATTAAAATCCATTTTGAGGCCACAAAGCCAAAAATGTCAGGGTAATACAATTGCCCTGATGTAATGAAGAAAAGTCTATTTAAAAGAAAGAAAATACTAGAAAGAAGTCCTTATTAAGTACTTTGAAGTAATCTTTTATGATGTCTTTGAAAAAATGTTCACTAAATCAAAGTCATGTGGTGCAACCAAAAAACATCATGTGGTGCAACCAACAAGCAGAAATATGCAACAAAAAAAGGGTCCATGCAGACTCACGACTGTCAAAGCCAATATGTTTCTTAATTTTACCTTTTTATAACAAGGCAAGATTAGATCAGACTGTAAAATGTCATGTGGTGTGACTTTCCAGTCATATGTATGAATGAATAATTCATGATATTTGTAAACATTTGTACTTTTTAGATTGGAATATATTGAATTTTTTCGGAAAATACTGAATATTCCGAAGCTATAAGCTTTTTTTTACTCGATAGTTATATCACATGACACAAAACTACATAAAACCAACATGAATAGAAAGAGCATTTCTAAGGACTTGGCATGTGCATTTTTTTAACTAGATTTTTAAAAAAGATTTCTTCTTTTCTCTATTGTAAACACTCTTGTATGTCATTTATCCATATTGCACACTAACAACTGCAATGGTCTGCAACCAAAGTTATCAGAAAGCTACATGCTTTGAGCCTGAGAGAGAGAGAGACATCTATTAAATCATATCTGATGACTAGTAACCCGATTTATAGTTTGTGACTCCTGCAGAATCCCTTAGGAGGTTCTGAAAATCTGCCTCACCGACTTCTCTAATCCTGAGGAAAATTCACACGGTGCGAACATATATGTGGGGGGGTGGTTAAGAATCATCACCCTATTATTCCTGGTACATTAAATGTGAAGACGAAAATAATCAACTGTTAAGCCTTGTGCAAATCAACTTTAATTTGTCCTCCAGAATTACAGCTTGTAATACTAACATTCTATTGCATGAACTTACCCACAATACATTGCTGGCAAAAACAGTAACAGTATTTTCTAACCCTGGGAAAATTTCTGGGAGTAATTCAAATTACAATTTGAAGCACTGTGAAAAATCAATGACCAATAAACACAGTTGAGACTGGCTTAAAGTCAGGGTTAGCCACCATCCCTACAGCAGGCCTGTCATGCATATCTTACAAATGTACAGTCTTGTGATTAAACCCTCTGTGTGTGTGTGTGTGTGTGTGTGTGTGTGTGTTTTCATTCTCTTTGATTTATAATGATACTCCTGCAAACCATGCAGATAGACTTACATGGTCACACACAAACAGAGAAGTGAGCGCACAAACAGTCACACGGAATGCCTGCCACAGTATCGGCCCTTTCCCACCATTCCGTTCCCAGAATGAGGGACATCCTCATGGGAAGTGTGTCTGGTATTTTAACAGTTACTGGATGTTTCCTTTTATTGTTTTAGATGCATTAATTTTCCACAATATGACTTCATTCCGGAACTTTTCTTGGCCTTTGATAAACTCAAGTATATTTGTGTTTATTCATTTTTTTATTTTTCATTACTTTTTACTTTCAAATGTTTTGGTAGCCTATACATCCTTTTATTTTTGCCATTCTGATTTCTAAATTCATACTCAAGCATTCAATTCATGTTCATCTGTATGGTGCATTTTACAATGCATTTCTTTTCAAAGCAGCTTTACAGAAAAAAATATGTTTCAAAAATTACAAACAAGAAGCCTGTGGTGACTGTGTTTTGGTATTGGAGAAAAACCTTGAGAGGCTCCTAACTGAATACACAGTAAAAATTTACTGCTATTTTTCTGTTATTGTCAATTTAAAATTTGCTTTTTAATATGCATGTCATTCTATTTCAAATCAAGGCAAACTGACACAAAAAGCTCCAATTTCAAAATGCCAATTCACAATTTGAGTGTTCTCGCCATTTGATAAATTTGATAACTGTTCATGCGTCATCTCTAGCTATGCAGAAAATTAAGTTATTATGTTAAGGTCTGATGGTCTAGATTGCCCCCAGGCCATTCAAGAGACAAAACATTGCAAGACATCAGTTTCACACTGCCGCTTCTTGTGGTCAGCACAATCGGCAGCTTAAGTTTTAAACAGTGGCAACACCTCCCTGTTCATCTGATACATGGTAAACCACCAGATACACTGAGACAGATCAAGAGAGAGGAGACAGTGAGAAATAGAGGTCTAATTCAGGGAGTAAAGCCTTGGTCTGAGATCAAGTTTCTCCTCCGCATTCTTAATATAAACCATTATGAGCTACTGATCGCCAATCTGTCATTAGTATCAAATAACCCCATAATAGCCTGACAGTGAATTACACACTTAAATTACATTAAAGTAATGGAAGTAATGGACCTACCTCTCTGTTCCACTTCTGCATTCACAAAAGGGTGGAAGAAGAGAGAAAGAGAGCGAAAGAAACAACAGATTAATGATGCAATATTAAATACTTCACAGTAATTCAATTCCATATGCATGTAATGCACGTCGTGTCTTAACCCAATCTTGTGAAAGTAGTAAAATGTGCTTCATTTGTATTCTAGAAATTCCATTAACAAAGTGATCATAATTTTTGAAAACAAATATAGTGTGATATTAGACTATTAACCAGAAAAATGAATCTATAAAAACAAACCTGAGACAGAATACAAAAAAGAGAAAGAAATAGGGTTTGTTTCACAAAAATTGTTCATGTTCCTTGAGTATTGTGATACAGACCAGCTTTCTTGGCCAGCCTTCTTGACTAATGGATAAAAGACACAGATTTAATGTGTACCATTATTTATTCACTTATTTCGTATAAGATATATGGTTAACTCCAATTTGGTTTTACACCCATTTTAAAGCTGAACTTTTTCATTTTTATATTAAAAATTGTAGCCTGACACAATATCATTGTGAGTCAGGGGCAAAAAAAAGTTTGAAAACAACTAGTATTTTTGCAGTTACATTTGTGACGATAGTAATGTGAAAATTACATAGTTCAAATGATCTGTTTCTCACTTTAATTTACCGCCGTTTTAATAACAATTTTGTATGTTTCTACCTTTGCAAAAATTTCTATTTACATACACTTTTATACTTATTTTAAATATTATGCAACCAGCAGTGGACAGCAGTGGTCAAGCTCTTAGTGTCATTGCATGATTACAATGAAATTATACTAAAATAATTTCATTGTAATCATGCAATGACACTAAGAGCTTGACTTGCCTTGAAAAATATATACAATCTACACCGTTACTACAATTTATGTTTCTTTGTGTGTGTGAGTGTGTGTGTGTGTGTGTGTGTACTTCTCTATGAAATATGCATGAGGATGAACTGTTAATGCATCACTCAATAAATAAGCCACCACACAAGAGAGAGACTGTGTGAGTGTGTGTGTGAATGAGGTTCCAGGAGATCTGATTTAGAAGCAATTCTGTCTCCCACACACACACCTAGTCGAGTTTCAGTCACATTGTAAAAGGATCAATAACAGATAGTCATTGGCTGTCAGTTATAGTGTATAAAGAAGTGATGCATCTAGGCCCACTGGGAGGTTACGACTTCCTCCACTAGTACCCTATCCATCACAACTGACAGGCCGATGTGGGTGATGCTACATATTTCTACTCTATGTTTAAAACAGTTTGAAACAGATTATCAAAAAATTAAATAAAAAAAATGTAGGTCAGGGACATAGTTCTTTCCATCGTTTGTTGATTAGATGGTAGCAGATCTGAATGCAAGCTTGCATCAAAAAAAGGAAAAATTAAATGCATGCACAGATAAATTGTGCACAAAAATATCAATAATATGCATTTATTTCCATTTCATGCATCAAACAGAACTGCAAAAATACTGATTGTTTTCAAACAGGTTTCCAAAACACCCCCAGTCAGTCATTGGTCAGTCAAACAGATAGCCCCTCCCCAAATTCACGCTATTGGCTGAGCCAGTGTTGCTATGCTGGGCTGGCAAAGAATTTTAAACAGATAAGATAGTGCCAAAAACATTTCACATACTTCTGCACTATATCTGCCATTATGAGTAGTGCAAAAACAGTAACATGTAGTGCAATACGAACATTTGTGCAATACAATACAACCTACTTTATTCGCTCCATAAAGACAGTAGTTAATCACACAGATCTAAGGAGTAGGTACTGAATATCAACAATATATGAGGTGAAGTTTTTTAGAGTGTAGGTAAAACAGTCGTCCCATATTGAGGCCAAAGCAGAAAGGTTGACTGGAGTTCTGCCATCTCCTCCATCACAGGGGAGAAGAGAAAGCCAGAAAAACCTCAAGAAAACATTTGGAACATGTTCCCATGGGTTTCTAAGACTGAACTAATTAAATTACCTGCCTGTGTGTGTGCATGTGAGACTGTTTGTGTGCATGTCCGTACATATGATGGACCTCCCCACTAATTAGTGGGCCTGTGGAAAAAATGTTTTAGGCCTTTTTTGACCAGATGGTCACAAACACACATGTATGCACTTATGAGCACTCACACACACTTCATGACCCGTATGCGCAGGATGATTTATGGTCAAAAGGTCAAAAAGAACCGTGTGTGCATCCTGCCTGTCTGTCCTTTGTGTCATTTAGCTCTGTTCAAGAAATTCCACCATGTCTCTGCTATTCCACCCATTTGTGAATCAGTATGAGTGTGTATGTGAATGTGTAGGAGAGACAAAGTGTGTAAGTGTATTCAGGCTTTTCCTGCTGCCGGTGCCGCAGTCATACGATACTGATTTATCATCACCGTTGCCATGGCCACCCCAGACTGGAACACCAACCCCACAGAAACCGTGAGAACTTGAAACCACATCGCTCAACCCTCGGATGATTGACAGGCTTTTTTCCCGTGAGTCATGGCAAGGGACGAGGTCGGACAACAGCGGATAAATGCAACAGAAGTACATTCATATGCATTTTTCTGTCAGGTACAAGTTCATATTTGGTGACAGATCTGAATGAGGTGCCAGGTAGCAATCACTGCAATGCTAATTTGACAGTGACCTGAACTAATGGAGTCATTAGGCTCTTGAGGCTCTTTGTCTGAGTAGATGTGAGTGCACTTGTTTTTCTGTACTTGAGAGGGCCAAATTTCAGAAAATGCCCCTGCCTTGAATGTTTAAGCTCTATCGATATTATTTGAGGTGTAATGTTCATTATTAAAGTCTATTACCACAGTTTCTTTAAAAAAAGCACCGAAAGAACACCAAAAACTGCAGGTACAATAAGGCACTTACAAAGTACTGAGGGCCAGGCAAAAAAAAAAAAGACTGAAGTACAGCCACACATTATATGTGTTGGCATGGGACTCGTGTACTGGCCATCTGGCTAAAGTTATATCCAATATTTCAACCAATTTGTCATGATGGCTTAACCTCAGTAAAGCCAGTAAACCTGGCAAATATCACACCATACGTGCAATAATACCAGAAAGGGACATGACGTAACTTTCTGTAAAAAAATGTTTACAGAAATCACAATGGAGTTACATCAGTAAGGCATAACTTTCATCTACCAAGAAAAGTATTTCTGCCTCACAAAGAACAATTCAAATAATTAACAGGCTTTTACTGAATAATTAATGTAAAAAATTGAATCTTCTGTCTTTCTATAACCGCAATTTATGCTATTTAAAAGAAAAACAAGTGACAAAGCTAAATCATTTTCTGTGGTAATCAACACAATTGGTGGCTGACTAAATACTTTTTTGCCCCACTGTACATATTTACTACATTAGTGAAAAGTTTAATAAGTAGTAATGCCTTAATTTAAAAAGAAATGCTGAAAGGGTAACATTATACAAATTATAACTTGATTTAGCTTTTTTTTTTAAACAAAACAAAAAAAATCTGGGTTATAGCAAAGAACTTGCAGTACAATGGAAGTGAATGTGATCCATTTGTAAATGTTGAAATACTGACTGTTTTAAATGTATAGCCACAGGGCATAAACAATGTTTTATCCCATTTTAAAACTTTATTTTTTATTTTTCACTTTCTTTAAAAACCTAACAGCCATAAAAATGAAAAAAAAAAAAAAAACTTTGCTGGTCAAAGAATACACATAAAAAGAATTGAGGCAGGTGCTTTCATTAAATTATAAGCTTTACATTTCTGCTTGTAAATCTTAAAAAAAATGCATTTTATTTCACTACAGCCTTGAGGGCAAATCATTTCTGTGGTAACACTATGGCAACACTATGCCACAAATGCTGTCGATTGTATTAACTTGTATTAAACCCAGAATATTCATTTAAGTCTGACGCATTCATGGATCTTTTAGAAGTAATAGCACACCTCTTCTCAACAAGCTACACAATTTTACATATAATTCATGTCTATAGCCTGTAGCACAAAAAAATGAATTATACACCAAAGTTTAATACTTAAAAGTTAGAAGTTAGTTCAAATCCCTAAGTATGAGCAATAGCAATAGCAATACTGAACAAAGCTTAATTTAAATCTGTATGTGTGTGAGAACTTACTGTATGGCACACACTCGTACTGAATCTCAAGGTATTTGTACGTCCCAGGACACGGGTCAGGAAAAACATCAGGGCCAGCGACGACTGCACACTGAGTTCGGTTGTTACACCTGAGAGAGAAAGAGAGAACGATACATGCAGACAGAAAAAGCAAGGCTATTAGTGCAGTTCAATCAATATCAGTCTGACATTAGGAATATGAACCGTATGTACTCGTTCAATATGTACGATAAAAATTAATGAGCCCTAAAATACCATTTTCATCAAGTGAAAGAAAAAAGATACTTTTACTCAACAATCTCAATCAAGCTGAAAGACTCAAAATGCGGGCTCCCCAAAGAGCAGGAACACATGCTGTTGTTCAAATGTAATTCTTATGTAGGTCGTATGTACATGTAAGGCTGAAAATACAGAGCAGAACGAATTCTGGCACAAAAAAAAAAACTGAGGAAAAGACAGTTCTGACAAATCCTGTTTGGCAGGAACACACGCACACACACACACACACACGGATGACCACCACATGACATCTCTGTCATATTTCATGATTATTACACCCTATAGAAATACAAGCACACACACAAAACACAACTGACACATGTACAAACACACACAAGTTATATCGCGCAGTTATATCTCCCTCAACGGGTAACCATGGAAACCTTCCAGTCCAAACCCATGGGGCACTTAAAATGCACACAAACACATACTTCAGCTTTTTAAGTTTCCAACCTTAGCTTCACAAAATCATTATAAGACAATCGACAGTCTGACTGACTCAGGTGTGTGCGCGCGAGTGCGTGTGTGTGTGTGTTTTGCCTCTTACTTTTCAAGCTGTCAGACAGTGGAATATTGTACAGGATTGGTCTCTTGGCATTTGTGTATATTTGTGTATAGATGCAGGTATGTTAAGTGTGTGTTACAATTTGGGTATGCGTGTGTGTGTGTGTGGGCCCTAATTGCTGTGCTGAGTGAGTGTGACAGTCATACTCCCAGAGTGCTGTGGGGCATCTCTGGTTTCCGGGGCGACAGCTCTTATGTGGCAGTGTGCAACACTCAGTTATGGCCTAATTTAGGAGGAGAGGAGAGAAGAGGAGATTATTTTGTCTTTTGCTTTAAAGGTAATGATTTGCATGCACAAAACACCCATTAGCCTACTCAATGCCCCCACCTAGGAAATGTTGTCTGGGGTTTTGTGTGTTTAAGATTTGTGTTCACAGTTGTTTGGGTGTACGGCGAACGGTTCGATCAGACAGGCTGAAGTGAGGAGATGACTGAATGAACTGGGGCAGCGTGTGTCACATGAATATATCAGCATCATCCAGATGTACAGAGACACTGGCCTTGAAGAACATCATCTGACTGAGATATCAGAGGGATTCCTATGTGTGTGAATAACTGTTTCCTATTTCGCTCACAAACACACACAGGATATCACAATTTGTAATCATTTGATGGGGCATTTTTTATAGTTATGCGCGTCCTTGAAGCTCAACAATAGAGTGTCACGCTAGCAATGCCAAGATGATGGGTTCGATTGTCGACACTGACGGCAATAAATATAAATTTGTGATCAATTCAAAAACATCTGTTTTAAGAAAGAATTCCACATTGTCCCGCATTGATGAAATCATTCAATACAGATGTAAAATGTCAACAACAAAAATATAAAATGGTTTGACAAGTGCAGTTTTCTTTCTAGCGTTTACATATTTTGAAACAGTAAGTTGGGAACATACTGAAGAGTTTGTCTCGTTTGAAAACAGCCAGTAGCTTTTAGTTTACGTCACAGCTTGGCAAAACCACAAATCCCCTTTCCTCACAATCAATAGAAGGTTAGGAAGGAAACTCTCTAATCAATAAATAAATAAGCATGAGCAGCACACCAACGAATTTGAATGAACTTGTATTGAATTTGCTACAGTACATGATATTGCCTGTTTTATCATATTTTTACGAATTCTGGCACAAAAAAAAAACTGAGGAAAAGACAGTTCTGACAAATCCTGCTTGGCAGGAACACATGCACACACACACACACACACGGATGACCACCACATGACATCTCTGTCATATTTCATGATTATTACACCCTATAGAAATACAAGCACACACACAAAACACAACTGACACATGTACAAACACACACAAGTTATATCGCGCAGTTATATCTCCCTCAACGGGTAACCATGGAAACCTTCCAGTCCAAACCCATGGGGCACTTAAAATGCACACAAACACATACTTCAGCTTTTTAAGTTTCCAACCTTAGCTTCACAAAATCATTATAAGACAATCGACAGTCTGACTGACTCAGGTGTGTGCGCGCGAGTGCGTGTGTGTGTGTTTTGCCTCTTACTTTTCAAGCTGTCAGACAGTGGAATATTGTACAGGATTGGTCTCTTGGCATTTGTGTATATTTGTGTATAGATGCAGGTATGTTAAGTGTGTGTTACAATTTGGGTATGCGTGTGTGTGTGTGTGGGCCCTAATTGCTGTGCTGAGTGAGTGTGACAGTCATACTCCCAGAGTGCTGTGGGGCATCTCTGGTTTCCGGGGCGACAGCTCTTATGTGGCAGTGTGCAACACTCAGTTATGGCCTAATTTAGGAGGAGAGGAGAGAAGAGGAGATTATTTTGTCTTTTGCTTTAAAGGTAATGATTTGCATGCACAAAACACCCATTAGCCTACTCAATGCCCCCACCTAGGAAATGTTGTCTGGGGTTTTGTGTGTTTAAGATTTGTGTTCACAGTTGTTTGGGTGTACGGCGAACGGTTCGATCAGACAGGCTGAAGTGAGGAGATGACTGAATGAACTGGGGCAGCGTGTGTCACATGAATATATCAGCATCATCCAGATGTACAGAGACACTGGCCTTGAAGAACATCATCTGACTGAGATATCAGAGGGATTCCTATGTGTGTGAATAACTGTTTCCTATTTCGCTCACAAACACACACAGGATATCACAATTTGTAATCATTTGATGGGGCATTTTTTATAGTTATGCGCGTCCTTGAAGCTCAACAATAGAGTGTCACGCTAGCAATGCCAAGATGATGGGTTCGATTGTCGACACTGACGGCAATAAATATAAATTTGTGATCAATTCAAAAACATCTGTTTTAAGAAAGAATTCCACATTGTCCCGCATTGATGAAATCATTCAATACAGATGTAAAATGTCAACAACAAAAATATAAAATGGTTTGACAAGTGCAGTTTTCTTTCTAGCGTTTACATATTTTGAAACAGTAAGTTGGGAACATACTGAAGAGTTTGTCTCGTTTGAAAACAGCCAGTAGCTTTTAGTTTACGTCACAGCTTGGCAAAACCACAAATCCCCTTTCCTCACAATCAATAGAAGGTTAGGAAGGAAACTCTCTAATCAATAAATAAATAAGCATGAGCAGCACACCAACGAATTTGAATGAACTTGTATTGAATTTGCTACAGTACATGATATTGCCTGTTTTATCATATTTTTTTTTAAATTACATAATTTTGTAAATGTACAGTACCACAGTACATGCGGTTACACTTTATTTTAAAGTGAGTAATAACTGAGTAATATGAATTAACTACATGTACTTACTATATAGGTAGGGTTAGGATTAGGTTTTGGCATAAGGTTACTTGCATGTAATTATGCATAATTTATTGTTATTATAATAGTACACTGTAAAATCCAATAGTTCACCTTACTTAGATTTAATTAGTTATCTTTACTTAGTTGTTATACTTACTAGGTTTTATTAAGTTACAGCTACTTTCAAGGCAAATGAAACAATTTACTTACTGTTTTGAGTGACACTTACTTCAAATATTCAAGTTGCCACAAAGAAATCTATGACATTAATAAACCAGTGAGAGGCAGCAGTGTACTAATATGTTGCTAATGTGCAACATAACAACAGAAGAAAAAGAAAAGAAAAAGAGTCTTAATAGACTTTTCACCCATTTCCTCCATGTCTGCAGTTATCTTTCACTAGTTGCATTCACTCATTTCCCAAAGTCATCTTGAATGTTGACTTTTCAATTCAACTGAAATATTTGAGAGAACATCACATAAGCTAACTTCATAAATTGATGTTGATTTTCCTAAAATGTGTTTTTTTTTACTCACCATTATAGTGATTAGCGTTCCCTTTGGTTGGGCACTTGGAACTTCATTTATGTTACTACAATTTTCTTCCTGTTAACGCAACAATACATCACGAAGTCAGAGTTATTTGATTATAAGGGAAGAAAAGTAATAAATAGGCTTCTTTTAGTCGGTGACCTATCTTCTAATTAAATCATTAGTGTATATTTGTGTGTGTTTACTTAAGAACTTCTTCAAATTTAATTTTTCATAAATACCTTGAGATGCTTTTAATTGGGTTATATAATCCTTAAATAGTGTGTGGTGATATGCTAAAGTCACACTTAAACATTCAGTACGTGAATCACAACAATGGTAACAATTCAATTTAATTTATTTTCATTAATTGTAACAATAACCATTTTATTTGCTCTTTTTGTTGTGCTATACTGACACAAGACAGCAAATAAAATTGGCAAATAAAATCAACAAATGTAAAACAAAGCAACTGCATAATTTATTCATGCCGCAATGCACTCTGGGAGTCAGTGAGTAGCTATACTAAGTCATGAGTAAACCTAAATGAAAGGATCAAGTACCCCCTACAGTTCTTTTTTAGTTACCAGAACTCTCGTGTAAGTAAACTATACTAACTAAGCATTTGTCAGTTCAACATACTATTCCTATTTCACTTTACTTCATTTTTTCAAGGCAATCTAATTAGATTTTACAGTGTAAGTATATGGAACATGTGTAACAAGAACACATGCATATAAGATATAGATGTAAGTTCCAAGAAGAGAAAAGCTATATACAGTATAATTGTTTTTTATTATTATTAAAGTGTAAATTACACAACTCTAATTTTGATTTAATTGGTCATTAAGGGCGAATACTGCAGTCATATTGTATTTTACTCTAAAATCAAAAGAAAACAATAAGAAATTAAATTTTATATAAAACAGATATTTTACTGGTATATGCAACATATTTATTTATTTATTTGATGACATTATTGGCATGACAAATAAGCATATTCACCACCAACTTCTCTCACTGTAATGTGAAAAAAAACATTATTACTGTAATACAGTGATCAAAACCTCCTTAATGGACAGAATTATGTTTTGATTAAAATCAGCATAATTTAAATTAAATACAAATTCAGTACAAATACAATTAAACTAGGTTTTTTTTAAGCATGATCTTTTGCACACTACAGAATTGGCAATGAATATGATATTGGATGAAATGTTCATTTTTAATAAAACCAACACCATTTCCACATGCAATATAACATGATCAATAATTCGAGGAAATCAAACACCCTGACCAATCACAGGCTCTCTCGCCGTTTTCATTTCTGGAACAACTGTTTAGCATGCAGCGTGTGAAATCAGTTCTATTCTCTCTCCTCTGAATTGCATCAGACCTGCTAGTTGAAATCTCTTTGTGTAATATATTATGTCTGCCAATAGATCTTGGATAAGGGGCTCCCAAACAATCACCTTCCAATTACCTCCCCTCATTGATTAGAGCATTAGCCCGCCGTGGCACACACACACACACACACACATACACACTCTCTGTGAATACATTAGCCCAAACTGAGTAAGATGTAAAGGTCAGACAAAATGAGAGAGCGCGAGTGACAGAGAGAGAGAGAGCGAGAGCGGGAGATGAGGTGGAGAATGATAAATGATGTGTGATTCCAGCCACAGCTTCTATAAAAAGCAGCGGAGCAGGACCGAGAGAGAAAAAAGGCGAAATCTTTCTCTTGTCTTCCGTTTCATGGAACGTTTCCTAATTCCTCTATGGGAATTATACACTGTTACATTCTGAGCGTGCCTTGCACATTAGCAGTTCAGAGTTATAGAAACTGAAAAATCGATCTCTTGTGTGTTGATAAAAGTGGGCTGCCGGCATCTAAACATCTAAATCGAGTCTCACAAGAGAATGTGAGCATGTGTTACAGGTATATTTGCGTGTGTGTATGAAAGAGAACTCATAAATGGTAATTTCCTCCACATTGACTCTGGGCATGGTCTATGGCCTTGCTAATTGGATCTTACAGTCTGGTCTACCCTGAGGCAGTGTGTATGTGTGTGTGTGTGTGTGTGGCAGCTGGCAGGTGGTATAACAGGCAACCTCAGGGCAGGATATGGTGCTCTCTCCCTTACACATTTCCACTGATTACACACACACAAACACACACTGGGAGTCATTCTGAATGCACAAAAACTGTATAATCAAATCTGTCCGGCTCAAAATTAAAAACATACAGTAGAAGCCGCCACTTTTATGAATCTTTTATGAGGGCAAGGCATGCCGTTACGCAGCATGACACATCCGTTCATAGTTTGTGATTATTCTCATGCGTAGCCCATTCTCTACATCCCCACATCTTTCTTCTTGTGCCGTGGGCTGCCAGGTTGTCGTCCCCAGTCAAAGTCAAGGTCGGACAGATAGCAGGCTGTGCTCTCGACATTAGCCGGAACTGAAATGATAATGTTTCTTGTGATGACGCAGATGCTAATGGGGTTTTGTTCTGCGTGGGTTCTGTTTTCCTCCGTAGCTCGGCTTCATCTGTACAGTTTGGAGGCAAAGAATTCATTTGTCCTGCCAAACAACTCTGAAAAATGCAAACAGGATGGCTAATATGTTTGGGCTGTTATGTAATGTGGACAATCTCAAATGACTATATCTGATTAATTCCACACGCTGTGTAAAAAAAAAAGCACTGCACAAATATACGCTCGCATTGTTCTGCAACACCTGTTTTTGAAGCACAATGTCTTTTCCCTGTTTTTTTATTACGCTCTTATGTGCTAATTATGCCTACAAATCAAAGTGTTGACAGTTTCGCTCTCCACAATGAGCTCAGCTGAAACCTAACACACAGCCCATGTACACACTGCAAAGTTTTGGGAGTGACAACCACATTTAAATGTGGGAATAAATACCCTAAATTATTATTCCATGTGTGTATGGAATGCAGGATTCACTTCAAGTTGCAACAGTTGACAGTGATAACTCAATAGCAGCATTACTGCATTACCAACTAGCTGCTCAGTTTGGGTTTGTACATACTCAGATTTGATAAAACTGCCATTGTCACTGCGTAGATATTTTAGCAGTGAATTTAGTTGTAGAATGTGGTTTGTCATTCACGGTCATTTTGGAAAGGTTAATTGTAAAGTAAATTTCAGCAAATTTTAAGCATTAAAGGCACATCTTTAAGTGCTACTATATAAAATGCTAAATGAAGACTTTATTTTAAATAAATACATAAAGTTTAATCTATATATATTTTTGAATTGTAAGAATTTATACCATTTTCTAATATTAGTATTTTGAATTAACTTTCATTTTAATTTTAGTTAAGGATTTAGTAATTATGTCCTTTTGTCATTTTTATATTTCTATTTAATTTATTTTTTTCATAATTTAGCATTTTCATTTAACATTTCTTTTTCATTTCAGTTAATTGCAAATACAACATTTCTCATTTAGGTTTTAAGTTGAAGTTGTTTTTTTCTAATTTCTAACATTAAAACATTTTAATAAGTTTCACTTTTACTTAACACGGCCTATGGCCTCCTATCATTAGTATTCAGTAGCCAACAACAGGATTCTTTTCTATAAATAGAACAAATTATATAAATTCCTTCTGCTTGAGAAATCTTATCGAGCTTGAATAAACTAATTATGTAAGAATGTTGAGAGCAGGCACTGTCTCCTTTTAAAACTTAAATGATATAATTGTCATCAAGCAAGGCCAGATACAACAGGTAAGTGAAAGACAGGATGGTTTATTGATTCAATATGTGGATGTGTAACGGGTTAGGTTAAGGCAGGAGAGTGTCAACAGAGTGAAGGATTCCAGGGTTCTTATCGGAGTTCTGAGGGTGAGTGTCTGATGCCGGTTTCGTGGGAGATCGTGGAACAGCTTCCAAGGAGTCGTTGGAGGATCGCGGGAGAACCAGAAGGCAAGTCTTTCTAGGAGAATATCGTATAGAGAGTCCAGAACAGTCCATAGGAGTGAACGGTAGACCGGACAGTGATGTGCGTGTATTTGTAGTGTGGCTTGATTGGTGACAGCAGGTGCGGGTGATTAGAACTCAGGTGACTGTGATTGGGTGATTATCCTGGCTGGTGACTGCAGTGACTGCGATGAATCCCTGACATTACCCCCCTCCAGGGGCGGCTCCTGACGCCC
>NW_015505525.1:1937306-1938118 GCF_001515645.1 Sinocyclocheilus grahami
CACACACACACACACATTAATACAACCTGTGAGACAACAATAAAGCACAAAGCATGTGAATGTATCTCTCTACCTGAGGCCCATAATCTTGTAGGCATCAGGCAGATAGCAGCGAGTGTTCTCCATTTGAGCGGGGTCCGAGTCACAGATCTTGTCATCTGTGCGCCCATAATTGGCGCTCTCGATCATAATGACATCGGTGCCCGGGCAGCGCAGCTCGATAGGATAACCCTCACATGACAGCTCTCGACGCACCACAGCCATCGGCACTGGAGCACGACTTAAAACTGCGAAAAAAAGAGAGAGAAAAAGATTACGTTGAACAAAGAATGAAACCAATTTAAACACAAACAGAGCGTTCTTCAGCTTTCATTCACGCACTCTCTCTCTTAAACATAAAATAATCCAGTTTTTGAGTGTGTTAGAGAGAGACGGCATGTAGCAAAAAGAATAGTTATTGGGAGCAAAACTATTCTTCATTATACAATAGAAAGATCTCATATCTGCACACAAAAGTCACATCTATCTAGTTATCATGTTCTTAGTAATAACCTTTCTTTAAATTACACACAGACACACACAGACATTTAAATAAAAAATTACATTCTTTACCGCCACCCCTTTCCTGTTACCGTAGCAACACACTCCTTTACCCGCATGACGTATAGCCATAGACAAACACCGACACAATAAACTGCATTCTAATGCGTACACAGACACAGACAGAGACAGATTCAGACACCCATACACACACTCGCTCTTATGAAATTAATCTCAGGGATGTGAATGACACTTGACTGTGGGCATGAGTT
>NW_015505525.1:1941780-1942851 GCF_001515645.1 Sinocyclocheilus grahami
CAGTTGTTCACGGAAAAGTGAGCAAGACACGACAGTTACAATATAATATGATTGTTAAAAAAGAAATAAGATATCTAACCGTCATAACCAAATTAGGCTACATTTATTGTCATATTAAATATCTCAATACACATCATTAGATGACATTAAGAACAACTTGTGTAGATTTATTTAGTAAAAAGGCTTGACTGCTTCATTTTGGCGTATATTTATATACTTTTACCATTTAATCAATCTCAGCATGCGTTAATTTTGTGTCGCTAGACATTTGCATCACTAAGACTAAATTATGCCTTATTGCCTTTTATGCTTTCTTTGGCCTGCACTCTGGAAGTGATCTGTTAATTATGCTAAACTTTAATTAAAACCGAAACTAAAACTATATAAAAACTAAACAAAAATGTGTTCACAAAATAAAAACTAAACTAAAACTAACAACGATATTAATGAAACGAATAAAAACTAAACTGAACTGTATAGCAAATTTGAAAACGATATTAAAATAAAACTAATTTATAAATTCAAAACTATAATAACCTTGGTGCATAGACCAACAATTACAAAATACTACAGATAAACACAAAAACACGTCTTGTGTTTGTACCTCCAAATGAGGACTGTGGACTGTAGGCCAGTGACAGGTTTATGTAATATATTCTGTGCGACAAACGTTAAATGAGATGTGAATGGTGTCATGTTGTTTTTAACTACGGAATTATGGAATATTTTTAAGGTTAGTTAAGCATAGTATTTTTCAATAATAACAAATCAGCTCAAAAAACAGAGAAACTGATAGAGCTGAACCCAGATGTAATGATCTGTCATATCTCTTGACAATCTAGCTCTGAATCATGTCTGTGTAATTCAATTACACTGAAAAACAAATCCATAATATTTAATAGAGATTATTGATTGTTGTGTGTGTTTGACCATGCAACCAGTTAATCATCCGAGAAAAAATAAAAATAAAAAAAATGAGCGTGTGGGTGTTTCTTTAACTTCAGGCACTTTTATGCTCCTACAGAATTTAACTTTTTGTTTATATGAAAGTTACATTAAAAGTGTCTTGAA
>NW_015505525.1:1943510-1948666 GCF_001515645.1 Sinocyclocheilus grahami
CATAAACACTCAACAATGCCACTCAGTCATTAGAAACACACAGCCACACACTCCTTCCTTCTTATGCACAAAAACACACGTAGCTTAAACACTCTCTCTTTCTTTGTCTGGATGACTGATGGCTGCTTAACTAAAGTGAACAGGAGGGTTTCGAGCAGATGTCCCAAATTATAAACAGGGACATATGGAAATATGGCCACGGTACCAGTAAAGAGCATGTGTGCGCGTATGCGTGATCAGATGACCATGTAATCATTCTAGCAATAAAGTTCTGGTCAAATGAGTGTGTGTCTTAGATCTATGACTATCAACTATGCAGTAAGGAAACTTGTGTTTATGGTAAACAGTCAGTCTGCCAGTCAATCATATGTACAATATATGGGTGTTTCTGCAACTACGGCGCTTTTGACTATCCAAAATGTAAAAAAATCAACCCCTGTGAATTTTAATTTTAACCATCAGAGTCTGTAATACATATAAAAAGTTCAACAAAATTGCAGTAAGATTTTAATCTGGAACATGTTTATTTTTTATGTTTTTCAACTCTTCTTTTTACAAAATGTCCTTACCCGCAAAGTTACAGTAAGGTTCACTATATACATTTTTCTTTTTTAATTTATATAAAAATGTAATATATTTCAATAGCTTTTTCAAATTTTGTGCAGTTTTGTAAATACTGATATAAAAAAATAATATACAAAATAGGGGATTTCATTGTTTTCTCTATGCCATGTAAAATTTAGACAGTAACCTTAGATGTCAATTGTTTCCATACACAGTAAAGATAACATATTTAGTTTTTTATGAGCGATGTTGCAATTTCAATGTGTAAATCATTGAACCCCTGATGTCACATGGACTAATTTACCGATGTCCTTGCTACGTTTCTGTGCACTGATCATGGTAATATCCTTGCTGTCTATGGAGGGTCAGAGAGCACTCAGATTTCATCAAAAATATCTTAAATTGTGTTCTGAAGATGAACGAAGGTCTTACAGGTTTGGAACGACATGAGGGTGAGTAATTAATGACAGAATTTTCATTTTTGGGTGAACTAACCCTTTAAGAGCTGCTGTCACATTAGGTGAAGGTTCTAGTGGAGCAGCATGTAAGTAATCATCAGATGGGGATAGTGGTGGTGGTGGTGTGTCTGTTGCAACAAACTGATTTGAGGCATGCAGTATTTTGTGTTTTGCCCTCTGGTTTCTTTTATTTAACCTCCACTGCCACCTTTTCAGATTTTTCTCTCTTTTTCAGCTGGGAGACACTCTTTATCTGTCCATTTTACTTTCTCTTTTTGTAAAATTCTTTTTCCTTCTGCAGATACTCTGCATACCTCTCTGGGTCTTTTCTCATTTCCTCTCTGCATTTCTTTGATCTTATTGTTGATGAATTTGGTCTTATCTAGGGTTACAAAATGTCATGTTTAAATATAATTTTTAATAGACTGAATATTTGTAATTTAATATACAGTAAACCTTGAACTTGTCTCTACCGCAAAACAAGGTCTTTACCGCAGACACCTAAATTTGCTGCGGTAAAGACATGTTGCGGAAATGACATTTTTGCTAATATTGCAGCTATTTTGCAGCTAGCAAGGTCTACTACATTCGTTTTAACTCATCTTAATATACATGAATTAAACAGTAATATACATTTATTTTTAAAATGTAATTCAAAGTACAGAATTACTAAGCTGTATGGTTAGGACACACAATAAATACTGACACAGAAAAGATGATATTTCCCTTATATTTTTGGGATCTTATGAGTGAAGTAGTGAGGTGGCCTAATCTGTCAGCAATGTGCTCACGTGCTAATTTCTGTTTCCATAGAACTAGACTTGTTTGTCTTTGATAAAATGTCATAATAAAATCCTTTTTTATTGTTTTAATGATCAGTAAATAATACAAAACCATTTAAAATGCTGTAAATTAATACGTATATTGAACAATTCCTTTTGAAATAATGTCAAATTGTAAATCAATTAGCTTATTTTACATATCTCAACATTGTGACTGACCAGAATTGAGGGACATGAAAATAAAAAGGTGTTTGGACCTATAAATGCTTCATATTTTTATATTAAATCACATTAATCATTAATTATATTTTTTGTCAAGGTGTGTAATGACACTGTGAATATATTTAAAAAGCATCATATGACAAATTTTAACATAAACCTAAAATTTCACTGCTGGGACTTAAAAGTGCCCGTAGTTGCAGAAACACCCATATACACATATGCGAGTATGTACAAACACACAATTACTTTATCCACTTTACTGCAAATAATGATGATTGCTTATATATTTTAAGGCAATTGGTTTGCATCCTTCTTCTAAAGCAGGGGTGCCCAAACTCGGTCCTGGAGGGAGTTTAGCTCCAACTTGCCTCAACACACCTGCAGGGAAGTTTCTAGCATGCCTAGTAAGAGCTTGATTATCTTGTTCAGGTGTGTCTAATTGGGGTTGGAGCTAAACTCTGCAGGACACCGGCCCTCCAGGACCGAGTTTGGGCACCCCTGTTCTAAAGTAACAGTTCATCCAAAAATGACAAATCTTTCATCAGTTATTCAACCTCATTTCGTTCCAAACTTTTATGACTTCTGTGGAAAACAAAAGAAGGTATTTAAAAAAATATCTCAGTTTTTTACATGCAATTCCGTTGCTTCTTGGAAATTGTGTGGCAGTTTCAAAGTCAAGTCCAGTGGGTGGCACTAAAAAGCGCATTCAAATTTCTCTGAAACAGAAAATGGTGACTGTGCCAACATTTTATTACATTGGTTTATCTCGTATCTCTGGCAGTTTGGAAATTAAATGTTGCGTACCCTCTAAACCCTAAACATTGATTAAAAAAAGCATTTTCTGAAGCAATTATGCTTTTCCCCCCCTTTTTTCTACATGGTTTTGAGCTTTAGTGGAAGTCAGTGAGGTTCAGTGTTGTTTTGGGGGGGGAAAAAACATTGCTGAAAATTTCTCTTTTGAGTTCCACAAAGGAAACCAGCATATATAAATGATGGCATAAATTTCATTTCTGGGTGAACTGTTTCTTTTTTATGTAATCAATTTTGATTTTACAGTGCATGTTCATGCTTCAGTTTCTCAATTATTTCATTGTTTAGCATGATCCATTTGACCATATGCTAATCCTAATCACTTAATGACCCAATTAGCTATTTCAGCATAACCAATGTGTGGCCACTCTAGTATGTATAATACTGATAAACCGCAGTGGGCATCTGAGGATGACCGTCAGGGGTTCCGCTATTCACTTATTAGCTTTTCAGTTCCTTAAAGAACTCATGATGAGTGTGCAATCTGTAGTTGGCTGCAAGTCAATTTACCAATCAATGTGCAGAACATTCATTGCAAGAGTACCAGATATAAATTATGAAACATAATCCAACGTTGTTATTTTTTTTAGAGATGACAAACTTTAGCCACCTTTTCTGACTTTTGGATTTTCATCTTTCGGAAGAATATACGGAGTGGCAGGTGATTAGGGATGTGCAAAAATACAAAATGAAAAATGTAGTAGGTGGGCTGCCTATATGACTAGCTGACTATAATTGATCTAAAGGACATTCTGTAGGGATGTAACAATTAACTGCAAGCCGATTGAAAATCGATTCAAATATGTGACGATTCAGATCGGTTGAGATGATAAACAAATCGTGATTCAGTTAGGGGTAGGAGTTCATATGAATGTATGTCTGAGGGGAACCTACTGTCTTTCGATGGTATTTTTTCTTTTCTTCTTGCCTCTGTATAATGCATATAAGGGCTCCAGACTCATTCTTCCCACTGGTCGCTCTTTTGCAGCTAACTTTCTCAGCTGGTCGCACCAGCACATGAAACTTTTATCATAGTTTATAGTTATATGGAAACGAAAGTTGTTAACATTCAACCCATTCTTTATCATCAGTAGTATTATTTTATTATATTTATTGAATTTTGTGAATGGAAGTTTCTCTTTTGCTGTGTTAAGCCGCGGGCTTCGGATGCTTTCACTTTCGAATTCGTGATCTTGTTGTCACTGTTTTGCTTACATACATCTACACACCTTTCATATTTTATGACTAAAACAAAAGATGGATTCATTGTTATTCTTAATCAAAAAGCACAACAACAATAAATCAGTAAGATACAATGACAAACTAGCTTACAAAACATTTATTAACAAAAACGAATAAAATGAGGCATGGCACACACCACATGCTGTATTATATACCGACTAATAAATTACAGAACGTTTAGCAAACACTGAGGAATCAAATAAATAAATAAAAGAGAGCCTCCATAGCTTAATGTGAGGTAAAGAGCAAAGATACGTTTTTCAAAAATGAAAACAAAAAGAAAAGTAAAACTAACGGTGACAGTGCTTGCATGTTTTTCCAAGAATACCAGCATGTTCACCTTCTCTGGTTTAAGAAGCGGTCTTTTACTTGACTTTCGCTTGAAACCCATCCATTGTTTCCTCAATATGCGTGTAATTTTTGCTTTAGCTGAGTAGGTATACTCTCTAAGCGCTGTTTCCTTATGCTTTCAGTATCGTTTGCCCTTTGATTTTTCTCATACGCAACAGAAATTGAAGTGCTTATGAGTTGACCAATGCGGTGGTTGCACCAGTGCGACCGCACACAAAATTTAGTTGCACAGGCAGAAAAAATGGTCGCAGTCTGGAGCCCTGCATATTAAAGTTCATAAGTGCAGCGCTGTTTTGTTTACAGTGGAAACCAAGAAAACGCTTTAAGCACCACCTGCTGTCAGAGAGTGAATCTGCGTCTCATTCAGCTCGTCTGCTGTTTCTGTTTCATGCAGATATTTTTTATGCATGGTTTCACAAAACTGAAGTCAAACCATTCTGTTTTTGCTTCAAATTTCGAAACTATACAATGTAATTTAGATTTAAAACTGCTCATGTTGCATGTATGCAGCATCTTTGTTTGGATCAAGATTAAAATCCAGTGGTTGCCTCTAATTTTAAAAGGAAAGAGCACAGACAAAGCCTTAGTTTGTTTATATGAAGAGATTTGTTTTATTTGTGTGACTTATTTATTTGATTTGGGGCTTGTTTTAAATTTTCTATTTAGTTTTGTTATTTACATATACATAAAATTTAAATTTTGTTATTTAGCAAATGCTTTTATCCAA
>NW_015505525.1:1949066-1957800 GCF_001515645.1 Sinocyclocheilus grahami
TATATATATATATATATATATATATATAGGCCTATATATAGCACAAAATCATGCGCACTATCATTATAAATCAAAAATTCCATTTCAAGTTTTTCTGCTCTTTAGTGTGTGTGTGAGAGAGAGAGGCAGGGAAAGGGGAGGGGCCAGCTAAAATCTGATTGGCCCATTCAGTGGCTGAAACTACAGTATCCAGCTGAACGGTCCCAATCATGCAGGTCAATTTGAACTATACTGCATGAACTACAAATCCTTAGTAGTGTACATTCTGTATGTTTGGACTATAATCCGTGTTTCCGAATGCCCTTCAGCAACTGCACTTTAGTTTAAAGGAGCAACTATGATTTAAAAGACTTCTTACAACTAAACACCTTGCTGTTTTGAGCGTGTGACTGAGAATTCAGAGCAGGAATTCAAAGGGGTTGTGCGGTCAACATCCCCCACGAGTTCACAGGATTTGCAGTTCATGCAGGATAGTTCAAATTGGCCTGCACGGTTGGGACCATTCAGCTGGATACTGTAGTTACAGCCAGAGGGTCTCTGGTTTAGCCAGTAACATGTCATCACAGAGTTACTGAATGGGCCAATCAGATTTCAGCTGACCCCACTACTAGCCCCGCCTATCCTCTTGCTCTCTCTTCCACACTAAAGAGCAGAAAAACTTTAAAGGGAGTGTTTGATTTATAATGATGGTGCAGGTGACTTTTTGCTCCGATAGAGGGCATGTTTATGAAACTCTTTCTAAGCCTCAAAGAGTCATAAATCTTTATTCATTTTCCCCATGTTTCAATAATTCAGAATTCAGCATGCTGAAATCACTATTAATCTTGAAGGCACACACACACACACGCACACACTGAGTGCGCAGGGTTGAGTTCCTCTAGCCTTTGCTCATAATAGATTCTGTGTCTGTCTCTGGCTCACTCTTCATACTGCCAATACGTCTGAGTCTCTCTGATTTATCTTTTATTATGTCCCACAATCCGATAAAAGCCTTTAGAAAGTGATCTCTGATAGCTCATGTCCCAGACATTCAACCGGCCTTATTTAACATAAGCAACATGAATTTGTGTGTAAATCATTCATGAATACACAAACAATTTACACATAAATGTGCTCTAATTTAGTTTTATGAATAGGCCCAATGTGTGCGTTGTCATCTGGAAGTTGCTTCTTTTTTTTTTAAGAATTTTCTCATCTGCAATGTTCCCTGATGTTAAAACAACATTCAGCAGATGTTAATTCACAAATTCACTTCACTCTTAATTATCAGATTTTTTTTGTGCTTAAAGTAGAACACAATGCTTAGAATTAGTAATCATTCAGTACTTATGCAAGTACCACACTGACTTATTGACTTATTAATTCTTCTAAATGATGATTTCAGGTTACAACCCTGTACTCTTTCTGACAACATGATCTAGCTCTCTAATTATGCAATACTTAAAGTGCTCAATATGCTCAGACTTATTCAGCATGATGGAGCTGATAATTAAGGCCATTTCATTAATTATTCAAGATGAATATTCACTATTGTGGATTTGGGAGAAGTGGTAAAATATTTACGTGTTTTCTCCTCCAGTTCACTAATATTTAATGCTGGGCCTAAATTCACACTGAATGACAGAGAGAGAGAAAGAGAGACAAAAGCTGGGTCCGAAATCTGAAAAATGCTGTTTTCGCAGGCAGTATACAATGGTAGGAAGGCAACCATGTATGTCTATATCCAGTGTTCACGTAACATTCTGCCTACTCCATCTGGTCACAGCAGAACTGTGTCCAAAATTACTTTTTGTTCCCTATATAGTGTGCCATGTGAGATACTGGAAGTTCATTCTTTATATATTTCACTCTTCTATACCTGTAATGCCTTCTGATGATTGATTCATGTTAGTCTAATTATGTTTTATCATGATTTAGCGACAGATGAGGACACTGTTTTGTAAGTAAATCTGTCCATGGCTCTAACTCTTCTATGAGTGCACAAACACTGCCTGTGAAGTCACTGACAGACAGGCCTGCAAGGCAGCTGCCTCAAGCCCAAAGTGTACTTCAGTTTTGATCCGCAGCGTACACATACAGCCGAATACATAGCCTTTCAATGTTTAGAGCATTATATATTTGCTCAGAGTGAAGCAATGCTCTGAAGTAAAGGCTGTGCAGAAAACACTTACATGGAGATTTTTGGGTGTGTTTTATGCAAATGACTAACCTCGGGCACACAAACGCTAATTTAGAATACTACAAATTCATTAACATTAGAGTGCGGTTAAGAACAAATTCATGTGCACATGCACATGTTTGTGAATTAGGTGGAAATGTTTTGTGAGAGGTGCATATAAATACAAATAATCCACTCAGTTATTAGTGAATGAGACCAAATGTCTTTTTACTCTTTTACACTAGAGCTGCGAGTATCTATAATGCAAGCACTCGTCAATGTGACAGTCAGTTGTAAGCTGTGCCACAACTGAGAGGCTGCATGTTTCGAAGGCTGCATTCCAAGATCGAATACGCCAAAGTCTGCTGTCCAATTTCCTTCAAATGCGGCCATCGTTTCTCAGGCCACAAAAGATACAACAAATAGATCCTTCACAGCCAAAACTAACCCAAGATTTATTGCACGTTGGTGATGATTTTTGAGAAGATGCTGGATTACAATTAAATGTAAGTATTGCGTTTCAACTTGGATATGTAACGATACAAACGATACCCTCATGTCGTTCCAAACCTGTAAGACCTTCGTTCATCTTCGGAACACAAATTAAGATATTTTTTATGAAATCTGAAAGATTTCTGACTCTACATAGACAGCAATGTAACTGAAATGTTCCCAGACCCAGAAATGTAGTAAGAACATCGTTAAAATAGTCCATGTGACATCACTAGTTCAACCGTAATTTTACGAAGCTACGAGAATACTTTTTGTGCACAAAAAAAACTAAAATAATGACTTCATTCAACAGTTCTTCTCTTCCTTGTTACTGTTCTCCTCCATAATCAGGAGTACCACGTGTGCGCATTCTTCTGCTCGTACAAATGTTGACATATCTTACTAATATGCAATTTTATAGATAGTTAATATTTTTTATGTACGTACATAATTGGACCATGGTGAACATATTGAGGTTATGAATTATATTCATAGGTTACGATCTCTGTTTTGTTTTCAGACAGATGAATATGAATATTTTAAAAAAGTCCACCACAATCGTAACTACTGCTTGTCAATGGAAGCTGTCGCGAGGTAACAACAGCAATTCTCTATAGGCTTGACCATCCCATTTAAACAATACTTGGGTTGACCTTCACAGTCTCCCAATAGTTTGTTGTTGTTCCGTCTTTTCCATTTGCTTTTCGGATGTGTTGCCATCATGTGGACAAACTAAATAGTTCAAAAAAAATATCAATGTGCATATGCTGCATGTGTACAATGCCAATGCTGAAATTTGCGTCATGTACCCTCTACGCATAGTTTAGCGTACGCATGAAAACCAAACTATACTTTGTTGCCATGAAAATCGAGTAGCGGCAGATCTTCTCTTCCATATTGCGACGTTTAAATGTCACATTGACTTTAAGTTTTTGAACCAAGCCAAAGACAGTACGAGTAATATAGAGATCTATATAGAGATGCAATGGAGAGGGTGAGAGAGAAAGAAAGAAAAGGAAAACATCCTTTCGGGGGCATGAATATAACACTATTTTGCTCCTCCTGCAAGTGGGGCTGTACAGTGTCAAAAGTTGGGCAGCCTCCGTGCACCACTCACCCTCACATATACAGCTCAAAGAAAGTTAGAGCAAAAGCAGCATCCGTGTGATGAAATATTCAATGTTGCCGCTGTTTGAGTGTGCAGACAGAGCCCAATGCTACGCTAAATTATGCATCCCACATGCACACACACACACACACACACACACACAATCACGATCCTAGCACTTAACAAAGACATACTTTAAATATGAGTGGAAATCTGCAAGAGTTACTATGTATAGCAGGGTGTGGTTGAACATATGGAAGACATTGCAGACTATAAAACAGCATATGGTGCTTACAACAGGCATTATGGGGCTAGAGCTATAGCTTTGTTATCGAGTGTGCTCTGTTTGTTTTACATACTCCCTCTGTTCATCTCTAATCAGGTTGTTTTTCTGTTGGTGAGCAGTTATTGTTAATAGTGTGTCACTCCCTCCTGGAATTAAACAAGTCCAAATGCAGTTCTACCCAAGAGCCCTGCTACTAACAGCAAATACTCTCATAGTCCCTCAGCAGGGTGTTTGTGTGTGTGTATATATGTGTGTGTGTGTTTAAGTGTGAACTTGACATTATGTACTCCGTGTCAGAATGGATGTTTGTCTTGGAGAGCTCAACTCCAATTCTGCGGGGTTTCGCTTATCAACGGCTGAAAACCTCTGAGAGTTGGGGAAAAAAATGGAGAAAAGGAAGTGACTTACCAAAGTATGACACGTGCAAGTAGACATTTACGATGGTTATATAATTAAACACTGCGACGCAGTCATGAGAAAGCACATTTGAGCTTACGTACACACTCTATAGCCTGTCTCCGCTTTTTGTGTCTCAAAGGAATGGCAGTCGCCCGGCCTCATTGTTTTGGTGGTGTGTGTGTGTCTGTATTGTTTTGGGCACAAAAGCTTCTGCACCCCTGGCAGAGACGACTAATGGAACACAAAAGAACTACTTTAGCATTTAGCTCAGTGGCCTGTGAAGACAGAGGTCCTGACAGCCCGTGTGAGTGTGTATGTGTGTGTACAAAGTTGGAAACACCTGCCTCTGGTTTGATAGTGAAAGATGCATCCTGCCTTTCAGATGCCATTTTCTCACTCTGAAACACACATTTACTCAGTTTCCACTGGTTTGACAGCATAGCAAACAGCAAGTTTTATAACTAAAATGTCAAATGATACACACCATGCACCATGTTATGCACCATGTAGCATAAACTGTAAAAATGGCAACATGCAGCTATTATCTCAAGGAGCTTTTTCTAACAGATCTAACTGTTAACAAAAATGCAGGTTCATTTAGATTTCACCACATAATGCACTTTTTTTATATTACATGACAAAAAATGAAAATGTTTGCATTAACCGATTATCCTTTGATTTAAATAGTTGCATTGTGTTTCCGTGTAAATCTTTTATTAGCTGTGAATTTGTATAAAATTTTTATTTTTTGTAAAGACTGTATTGTTTTGCTGTTAGACAACTCTCTCCTATGCAAGTTTAATGTGCATAGATAATTAGAAGTAAACCGCCCGTAGGTTGGTTTCTCCAAAGTGAGACCTTTTTAAGGCATGTCAATTATTGGCATTGGTGTAATTTTGGGTTAGAACTACTTATTTTATGAGCAAAACCTTCACCACAGGCCCCTAGATTGAAATTGGGGCCTTTCACACCGCAGGAACCTTTTCATAGTAACAGAACTAATTGTGGAACTACCCACTTTTCGGCGTGTTCGCACCGCCGGAACTGGGAGCGATTTTAGTACCGGACTGCCTTTTTCGAGAACCAAATTAGCTCCTACTCCGGAGCAGGGTCTAACCAGCACAACTGGTACTAATCGTGACGCAAGTAGACATTGATTGGCCAAACGCGTATGAAAACGCCCTCACCCACCATGATTTAAAACGCTGTGTAAACATACTGTAAACATTGTGTCAACTTATTTCGCAAGTATGGAGAACAGCGATAGATGGACGGACGCTGAAGTGCAGGCACTTGTAGCAAATGTAGCACTGCCAGTTGTTGTTGGAGATTCTTAGTCCTCCTTTCCGTTCTTTAAATTGCTTTACGTATATGTCGTCATTCCATGTCTATTATTGTGAAACCCGTGAGACACAACAAAAACAGCTCCGATCACAGCGTCCTCCATCCTCCTGTTGTTACCGTAGTTCTTTGTTTCTGTTGTTGAACGCCGCGCACAAATGACGATGCTGTCGACCAGCATACGTCACTTCCTAGTACACACTGTCGGTGCGAATGCAACCTTTTAAATGGTACTGGGAAATAGTTCGCGCAAAATCATCCCAGTACTTTAGTACCGTACGTTTAGTTCTGGAACTAAAGCGGTGCAAAAGGGCCTATTGTGACTGATTTCCAAGGCCCCACTTCGCATCTAGTCCAGTCCAGAAAACAATCAATATCGGGAACTCAGAAATTACACACTACAATCGACGGCAAGCTCAAATTCAGATATGCACGCATCTAATTAACAACAGATGAATAGAAGCAAGACACTGCACTACTGTGGTGGTGTTTTATTTTTTTTATTTTTTGATAATCCATTTCACTAATTTACGTCACAATAAGAAAGAAAAAATCTGTCACTGTTACAACGCAACTTCAAAACAAATCAATCTGATGCAGCTTATCAGATACAGATTTCTCTGATATTTTAAAATGCAACTCTTTAAGCTATAGTTGGGATGAGGGATGAAGTGCATTTCTAAGACAGCATTGGTACGTTACATTTGACCATGAGTGCCTTTCAAAGTGGATTTAACAGAGTATTTCACCATATTCTATGAGATTCCAATCTGAAGGGGAAAAAAACATGTTCAGTTCAAAGGGTGCTGCGAATGGCATAGGGAATAAGGGAACTTTGATACATCCTTTTACGGGAAGTGAAAAAAATTTACCCACCAGTCATTGTGCATCACTCCAGCATTTAAAGAAGTTTGAATAAAATAAATATAGTGAACAGGAGTTGAGGCTATGGTGTTATTATTAAACCCAGCTACAGTTTGTACGTTATTATTGAAAGGTATAAAATGTGTAAGAGGCAACAGTTACAATGAAACTATTGTGATTATAGTTAAATGTGTGTTACACAAACGTATGGTAATTTATACTTTATTTTGTCATTATACCTCAAACTTCTGTAACATGCACAACTCGAGTGGGGAAGTTGTGGCCTAATGGTTAGAGAGTCGGACTCGTAACCCAAAAGGTTGCGGGTTCGAGTCTCGTACCGGCAGGAATTGTAGGTGGGGGGGAGTGAATGTACAGTGCTCTCTCCCACCTTCAGTACCACGACTGAGGTGCCCTTGAGCAAGGAACCGAACCCCCAACTGCTCCCCGGGCACCGCAGCATAAATGGCTGCCCACTGCTCCGGGTGTGTGTTCACGGTTGTGTGTGTGCACTTTGGATGGGATAAATGCAGAGCACTAATTCCGAGTATGGGCCACCATACTTGGCCACATATCACGTCACTTAAAAAGTTCCCTTTCACGGGAACTTCGAACTGTGTCCTCTAGGGGTCGCTATGGGGAACACCTTCAGTGTGACCGGTGTCTGAAGCATATATCTAAAAACGACAATAACATTGGCCGGCGACAGCCTATGACATCACTACCAGTGCGACTATAGTACAAATAGGCGCCGAGGGAACACGTCATTCTCTTCTTCGTCTTCACTGACTGTTTGTTTATGTTAGCGTTAAGCTAAACACGACTAGGAGTGCATGTTTTTCGCCAGAGGCTTTGCTCCGATACCTGCAGTTTCACACGCCTGCTGTGTGTGTGTGTGTGTGGTGAAGAGCAAGCGCGTTCAGCTCTCGAGGGAGTTGGATGCGCTCTGCATTCATTGCTTATTTCTTGTGAGGGATAAGCATAAATTGAACGCGCTCGTTTCACAGGAGGCGGCTTGTGCTCCTTGTGATGCATTCGCGGGACTACTGAGGGGGATGTGAGTATTTCACCATTTACCCGAGTTTGTAGATAACATTTGCATGAGTGCATTTGCCTCTCGCAGGAATAGCGATGCATTCGCAGCAGCAGTTTTCGTTAGCGCTTGATTTTCGAGGTAATCTAGCGGTTGGGCAGAGTGTGTTTAGCTCCCGCGGGAGCTGAATGCATGCTGCACGTTGCGTTGCGGTGAGAACATGGAAAGGACCTGACGGGAAATTTCTCCCTATCAGTAATTTCCTTTTGTTTATATAGGAAATGTATAGTGTGGATCTGTCTGCAGTTATTGGAAAGATGGTTTATATCATGTCCTTCTCAGATAACCACATTATACTGCACTAAAAAAAACATTCTCATCCCACATCCACAGATTCCAGCATACTAGTAATGCCAACATCGAGGGGATGCGTGAGATTGGTTATGAGAAGATGCCACCTGTTGAAGAGACGCTGACCTGCTATCTCTCCATGGGGGAGACATCTTCTCTTAAGGCATGGCAGCAGGTCAGGCTGCAGTCTTGTTGCACACCATGGTGGTGCTTCAGACTTTTCAGGCTGATCTGCTGAAAGACCTGGATAAAGGCAGGGTCTATCCCCTGATGAGGTGGCTGAGTTGCGTCGCACCACAGATCTTGCTCTCTGTGCTGCTAAGCAGGCCGCCACTGCCATTGGCAGAATGGCAGCCATGGTGGTTATGGAGAGACATCTGTGGGTGAGTCTGGTGGTTATCGGGTCAAAAGAGAAGGGCTTTCTTCTGAATGCGCCGGTTTCCCCTTCTGAGCTTTTCGGCACTTCTGTCGAGATGGTGGTCGTGAGGTTTTTAGGAGGCCAAGACGTGCTCGGCTGCCTTTAAATCCTTCATTCCACGAGGGTCCAGGCTTTCGGACTTCGCCTCCAGCCTATATCATGAGCCTGATTCATGCGTGGGAACCATGGTTGGTGAATATGATCCATTTTTATCTACTCTACTGCTAGTTCTTGTGTATTTGATGCTAGCCTTTCTCTGCAGCGCTACTCAGACCTGTTCTGTT
>NW_015505525.1:1959095-1961134 GCF_001515645.1 Sinocyclocheilus grahami
GCGAATGGCATAGGGAATAAGGGAACTTTGATACATCCTTTTACGGGAAGTGAAAAAAATTTACCCACCAGTCATTGTGCATCACTCCAGCATTTAAAGAAGTTTGAATAAAATAAATATAGTGAACAGGAGTTGAGGCTATGGTGTTATTATTAAACCCAGCTACAGTTTGTACGTTATTATTGAAAGGTATAAAATGTGTAAGAGGCAACAGTTACAATGAAACTATTGTGATTATAGTTAAATGTGTGTTACACAAACGTATGGTAATTTATACTTTATTTTGTCATTATACCTCAAACTTCTGTAACATGCACAACTCGAGTGGGGAAGTTGTGGCCTAATGGTTAGAGAGTCGGACTCGTAACCCAAAAGGTTGCGGGTTCGAGTCTCGTACCGGCAGGAATTGTAGGGGGGGGGGGGGGAATGTACAGTGCTCTCTCCCCCCTTCAGTACCACGACTGAGGTGCCCTTGAGCAAGGCACCGAGCCCCCAACTGCTCCCCGGGTGCCGCCGCATAAATGGCTGCCCATGCTCCGGGTGTGTGTTCACGGTTGTGTGTGTGCACTTTGGATGGGATAAATGCAGAGCACTAATTCCGAGTATGGGCCACCATACTTGGCCACATATCACGTCACTTAAAAAGTTCCCTTTCACGGGAACTTCGAACTGTGTCCTCTAGGGGTCGCTATGGGGAACACCTTCAGTGTGACCGGTGTCTGAAGCATATATCTAAAAACGACAATAACATTGGCCGGCGACAGCCTATGACATCACTACCAGTGCGACTATAGTACAAATAGGCGCCGAGGGAACACGTCATTCTCTTCTTCGTCTTCACTGACTGTTTGTTTATGTTAGCGTTAAGCTAAACACGACTAGGAGTGCATGTTTTTCGCCAGAGGCTTTGCTCCGATACCTGCAGTTTCACACGCCTGCTGTGTGTGTGTGTGTGGTGAAGAGCAAGCGCGTTCAGCTCTCGAGGGAGTTGGATGCGCTCTGCATTCATTGCTTATTTCTTGTGAGGGATAAGCATAAATTGAACGCGCTCGTTTCACAGGAGGCGGCTTGTGCTCCTTGTGATGCATTCGCGGGACTACTGAGGGGGATGTGAGTATTTCACCATTTACCCGAGTTTGTAGATAACATTTGCATGAGTGCATTTGCCTCTCGCAGGAATAGCGATGCATTCGCAGCAGCAGTTTTCGTTAGCGCTTGATTTTCGAGGTAATCTAGCGGTTGGGCAGAGTGTGTTTAGCTCCCGCGGGAGCTGAATGCATGCTGCACGATGGAAAGGAGAAATTTCTCCCTATCAGTAATTTCCTTTTGTTTATATAGGAAATGTATAGTGTGGATCTGTCTGCAGTTCTGCAGTTAATGATTTATATCATGTCCTTCTCAGATAAACACATTATACTGCACTCCGGCTTGAGTAAAAAAAAAAAAACGAGCCTTCTATTCCTTCCCGATCTTCATTTGGGGATCGAGGAGTTTTGGAAAAATCCATTCTCGTCCCGCACCCACAGATTCCAAAAAACTAATAGGGAATAAGGGAACTTTGATACATCCTTTTACGGGAAGTGAAAAAAATTTACCCACCAGTCATTGTGCATCACTCCAGCATTTAAAGAAGTTTGAATAAAATAAATATAGTGAACAGGAGTTGAGGCTATGGTGTTATTATTAAACCCAGCTACAGTTTGTACGTTATTATTGAAAGGTATAAAATGTGTAAGAGGCAACAGTTACAATGAAACTATTGTGATTATAGTTAAATGTGTGTTACACAAACGTATGGTAATTTATACTTTATTTTGTCATTATACCTCAAACTTCTGTAACATGCACAACTCGAGTGGGGAAGTTGTGGCCTAATGGTTAGAGAGTCGGACTCGTAACCCAAAAGGTTGCGGGTTCGAGTCTCGTACCGGCAGGAATTGTAGGTGGGGGGGAGTGAATGTACAGTGCTCTCTCCCACCTTCAGTACCACGACTGAGGTGCCCTTGAGCAAGGAACCGAACCCCCAACTGCTCCCCCGG